>NC_083435.1:23741532-23831532 GCF_020745735.1 Hemiscyllium ocellatum | reverse complement strand
AAGGTTTTGTATCAAGTTTTGGGACGTTTTACTACACAAATATGATGGACGGAGACGTAGAGAATAAGGGCAGAAAGGTGTTTGCCCGCTGGGATTATGGACAATGATTATTCTAAAGTTGCCTCGCCTCTTGGACTCATGTAATAAATGACTGTGGGCACCAGATGGCAGCACTTCTCCATTATGACAAGCCCAGTCCATTTCACTGCAGCTCCAGGCACAGTCGTTCTCCCTCGTCCCTGACCAGTGCAACTCTGCAAGAACAGAAGGGAGGCCCTTCTGCCCCTCCACCCTGTGCGGGAACTCTCCAGTACTGCCCCCTGCTGTTACTTTCCTGATCATTTCGGTGCTTAATTCCCTGGGGTCCACTCTTATGAATCCTTATTGGTCTGAATTGGGTGTTTGAAAGTTGCAGTCAACTGTGGAACAACATCTGTCCCTATCGCTTCCAACCCCATTATAATGAACCGCCGTCAGCCTTTGAAGACTGCGAGCTCTTCCAGTCCGGGCTCGATGGGCAGAATCAACTGGGGGTCACTGTTTCATTCCTCTGTCCTCATGGGTCCTGAGATAACCCATTGGCATTCCTGCGCAGCGCCTTGGGCTTTGCTTGTACCCCAGTGTCAAGGGTGTTACATAAAGGTGCCTTGTTGTTGTTGTAGCTCCTGAACAAACGGCTTATTTTTAAAAAAGTTAATTGGAAAGCCTGGGGCTGTTTTCCCTGGAGTGCAAGAGACTAGGGGTGGGGGGTGACCTCGTAGAGGTTTATAAAATCGCGAGGGACATGGATAAGATGAATGACAATGGAGTGTTTTGTTCTCAAGGGGGGTTTCCTCGACTGGAGGCACACCCTTAACATGAGAGATGGACGGTTTGAAAAGGACACAGTGGTCAATGCTTTCACCCAGAGGGTGGTCCGTGTGGTGGAATGAACATCCTGAGGAAGTGATGGATGCGGGTGCAGATACAATGTTTAAAAGACATTTAGGTAACTCCATGAACAGGAAGGGATATGGGATATGCTCAGGAAAGTGGGACGGGTTTAGTCTGGGATTACAGATGGCATAGACAGATTGGACCGAAGGGTTTGTTCCCGTGCCATATGACTTTGACTTTCTGCAAAGATGTTTGGATCTAGTATTTTACTCAAAGTCATCTGGTTGGGATGAGATTCTCACTTTGTGTGATCAGTTTAAATCAGGTGGAGGGAGACCAGAATTGCACACAATATTCCAACAGTGGCCGAACCAATGTCCTGTACAGCTGCAACATGACCTCCCAACTCCAAGAATCGACGTTTCGGGTGTAAGGCCTTCATCATGAATAATAAGATCAGGGGTCCTTTGCCCCAGGACCCAACTTCTCATCCGTACCCGTTCCTGACAGCTCTCAACTCGTTGCTGCTTCAAGAATCTATCTATTTCCTCTTTAAATATTTTCAGTGACCTAGCCTCCACAACTCTCTGGGGTAAAGAACTCAAGATACTCACTAATTTCTCAGGGAATCGATTCCTTGACATCTCACTTTTTGAAATGAAAGTCCCCTTCTTCTGAAACTCTGCACCACCTCCTCCCCCCTCCATGCCCACTTTGAGATACCCCCACCCCCCACACTAGTGGAAACATCTCCTTAACACCTACCCTCGCAGAATCCTGCATGTTTCAGTCAGATAGACTCATAGAGATGTACAGCATGGAAACAGACCCTTCGGCCCAACTCGTTCGTGCGGACCAGATATCCCAACCCAATCTAGTCCCACCTGCCAGCATTTGGCCCATATCCCTCCAAACCCTTCCTTTTCATATACCCATCCAGATAACTTGTAAATGTTGCAAATGTACCAGCCTCCAACACTTCCTCTGGCAGCTCATTCCATACACGTATCACCCTCTGTGTGAAAAAGTTGCCCCTTAAGCCCCTTTTATATCTTTCCCCTCTCACCCTAAACCTATGCCCTCTAGTTCTGGACTCCCCGACCCCTGGGTAAAGGTCTTGTCTATTTATCCTTTCCATGACCCTCATAATTTTGTAAACCTCTGTAAGGTCACCCCCCACCCTCCCCCCCCAGCCTCCAGCGCTCCAGCCCCAGCATGTTCAGCCTCTCCCTGTAGCTCAGATCTTCCAACCCTGGCGACATCCTTGTAAATCTTTTCTGAACCCTTTCAAGCCTCACAACATCTTTCCTATAGGAAGGAGACCGGAATTGTACGCAATATTCCAACAGTGGCCTAACTAATGTTCTGTACAGCTGCAACATGACCTCCCAACTCCTGTACTCAATACTCTGACCAATAAAGGAAAGCATACCAAATGCCTTCTTCACTATCCTATCTACCTGTGACTCCACTTTCAAGGAGCTATGAACCTGCACTCCAAGGTCTCTTTGTTCAGCAACACTCCCTAGGACCTTACCATTAAGTGTATAAGTCCTGCTAAGATTTGCTTTCCCAAAATGCAGCACCTCGCTTTTATGTAAATTAAACTCCCAGATAGAGAGGGAGTGAGAGAGGCAGAGAGAGCGAGAGAGAGAGAGAGAGAGACAGACAGACAGACAGACAGAGACAGATAGAGAGAGGGTGAGAGAGAGGGAGAGATGGAGAAGAGTGCAGCTGGGTTTGCTCACCAGCAACTGAAGGAGGAATATGGAGCATTCTAAAGAGAGAAGCCCCCACTGCCCTTCCCTACAACAAAACCCACCACCACCTCCTCCCCCCAACACGGCAGTGCATTGTCAGTGTGCAGGGAGGTGTTGGGGGGAAGGCGGGTGGGGGTGGGAGAGTCACCTGCTGTCAGCAGCAGTCCTGCCTCCTGTACCCACCCCCCCCTCCCAACCAGCCCAAACCCACCCATCCCCCTCACCGAAGGCCTCAACCACCCCTAACCCCCGTGAGTCTGTGTGTGTCTAAGTGTGTGTCTTTGTGTTTGTGTGTGTGTGCATGTGAGTGACTGAATGCGTGTGTGTCTGTGTGTGAGTGTGAGTACGTGTGTGTGTGTGTGTGAGTGAGTGCATGTATGTGCCTGTGTGTGTGAGTGTGTATGTCTGTGTGTGAGCATGTGTGTGTTTCTTTATGACTGTATGTGAGAGATATGTGTGTGCGAGCATGTGTGTGTGTGTTTCTTTGTGACTGTGTGTGAGTGAGTGTCTTTGTGTGTCTGTGTGTGCAAGTGTGTGTGAGAGTGTGTGAATGAGTGTCTGTGTGTGTCTTTGTGACTGTGTCTGTGTGTGAGAGTGTGTGTGTGCAAGTGTGTGTGTCTTTGTGACTGTGTGTATGTGTGTGTGTGAGAGAGTCAAGTGAATGAGTGTATGTGTGAGAGTCTGTGTGCGTGAGTGTGCGTGAGTGTGTGTGTCTGTGTGTGTGTTTGTGACTGTGTCTGTGAGTTTGTGAGAGCACGAATGAGTGTGTGTGTGTCTGCGCATGTGTGTGTACGTGTGTGTGTACATGTGTGTGTGTATGTGTATGTGTGTGTGTGTTTCTGTTTGTGTGAGTGTGTGTGTGTGTGTATATGTCTGTCTACCTGTGTGTGTATGTGTGTCTGAGTCTCTGTGTGCGTGTGTGTGTGTGTGTGTGTGTGTGTGTAACATGATCCCCACCGTCCCTCGCTACTGGAGCTCTGCCAACAGCTGGTGCTTGGCAGGGTTGTTGGCACAGAGAGTGCGTGGGGCGGAGGGGCTACAGCAGCTGTTTTGAAAGCGAGCTGTCAATGTGTTTGTAGCTGGAGACACACAGTCTGCTGTCTCCTCCGTCTCCCACAGCCTGGGATTTCACAGCAAGGTGGGGGCAGGAGGCTGGGAGAGAATCCATCCAGGGGGCTGGCTCTCTCTCACTCCCACCTCTCCACCCCTTGACTCTGTCTTTGCAATTCCTCCCCGTCCTCTCCCACACGCCTTCTGTCCGGTTGGATTTCTGTTCCTTGCACATCATTCTGATGCCGTGGGCCAGCCCATCATCGGTTGCCCGTCCCTACTTGCCCCTTGAGGGGGTGATGGTGAGCTGCCTACCCTTTTACCACCACAGTCCAGCAGATCGGACACAGCGGGGTTGACCCACGGGCCAGAGGCCGGGTCCCGTTGAGTTTGGGAAACCTGGATGGCATGGACAGGTTGGGTCGAAGGGCCTGTTTCCATGCTGGAAGGTCAGGAGGGTGAACGGTCTGGAGGGGGCTCTCACAGGAGTATTTGACATCAGAATTGTGAGGGATTCGCCCCCAGGTAGGTCCGAAAGGACTAAGCAGAAGTGGGCACTGCAGACGCTGGAGATTGGAGTCAAGATTAGAGTGGTGCTGGAAAAGCACAGCAGGTCAGGCAGCATCCGAGGAGCAGGAAAATCAACGTTTCGGGCAAAAGCCCTTCATCAGGAATTACTAAGCCCACTGGCAGAAACTTGTGAATTACAGGACACAGAGTATGAGCTTGGTAAAGGAGGTGATAGAGTCATAGAGATGTACAGCACTGAAACAGACCCTTCAGCCCATGCTGATCAGATATCCTAGCCTAATCTAATCCCATTTGCCAGCAGTTGGCCCATATCCCTCCAAACCCTTCCTGTTCATCTGCCCATCCAGATGCCTTTTAAATGCTGTAACTGTACCAGCCTCCACCCTCTATTTCAAAATAGATGTAAGAAATAAAACCTTCTCACGCGGCGAGTAGTTAGGGTCTGGAATGTGCTACCTGAGAGAGTATCGTAGAATCCCTGCAGATGGAAGCAGGCCTTTCGGCCCATTGAGTCCACACAGACCCTCTCACCCAGACCTGCTCCCCTACCCCATCCCATTAACCCCACATTTCCCAGCCTGCACATCCCTGGACACTACAGGGCAATTTAGCAGGGGCCAATCCACCCTAACCTGTACATTGGACTGTGGGAGGAAACCCACACAGACATAGGGGGGAGAGTGTGCAAACTCCACACAGACAGTCGCCCCAGGCTGGAATCGAACCCGGGTCCCCCGGCGCTGTGAGGCAGCAGTGCTAACCACTGAGCCGCCATGCCAACACCACCATAGGCCCGATCGATGGGGGAAGACAATGGCCTTGCAGCATTATCCAGAGACGGGGGAACATTTTGGGGATGTGGGTCCCAATCTCACCTCAGTGGAATTTGAAATCATTAAGGAATTTCGGAATGAGGTAAGCAATGGGACTGGCACCTGCCTTTCAAGTCTTACATTCCCATAGCGCCTTCCAAGACATTTTGTAGCCTGTGCAGGGAAACCTAGGATGATATCACATGCAGAGACATGAGTCACCTTGCGCTTGTGACGGGGAATAAACATCACCCTGACCGCGGTGACAGAGTTATCCCGTCAACTTGAGAGAGCCCGTGACTCAACATCTCCTCTGACAGCTAGTACCTTGGACTGGGGCGGCACTTCCTCTGTGCACTGCCAGCTTGGACCGGGAGTGGGAATTGAACCAGTCACCCTCTGCTGCCAAAGGGTCCCCCCCCTACATAGCCCTGGGAGGAAGGAACAAATTCTGCCCGCCAACCAGGCTCAAAGCCTTCTCAGCTCTGAGTTGCCAGGCTCCTGTCGTGATGATGCTGTGGCTTTAGGTTTTTGCTTTTGAAGAAAGTTTGTAAGGCAGACCAAGCGGTATGCCAAACCCATTAGAGTAAACAGCTTGTGAGGCTGTGGGGTTTATTTGACAATGTGTAACAATAGAAGCAGCTTGGTTGGGTGTGGCCAGCTCTCACAGAACCAGGCTTTGTCGGGTTATATTTTGGAGATTTTGGGTTTAGTTTTGAGCAGCTGCTGTTCCTCTCTCTCGAGTATCACTAAAAACTGAGCATTTCTCTCCGCTGCTGGGTTACCTGGGAGACAAACCTATTTTCCAGAATTTGCCTTTTTTTTGACAATTTATGGCATTTTACTATATTAGACCAGTTAATTAGTAATAGTTACTGTATCTATTATTCGGTTAAGTTTTCCAATCAGGTCATTCTAAATGCATCTTTCTTCTGTTGTGTTTTAACAACAGTGTTTGAATAACGGTGTCTTGCTTAACATCGAAACATTTGACCGACCAAAACATATCTGGAGCACAGCTGCCTTTAAAATATGAAAATGTTAGGGTCTAGGATACCTTCTTCAAATATATTGAGGGGATCTGGTGCGGCCCATAACACTGTCAGCCTTCGACACTGGCAGTCGCTCCAGGGCAGCACTGAGGGGACACTGCAATGCCAGGAGGTGGCCTTTTACTAGTGAGACATTAGACCAGTGGGCGGTGAGAGATCCCTGTGTTTAAGAGCATCCATGGGAGTAGGGGGTGGGTGCTCCCCCAGGTTGGCGTCCTGCCCATTGTCAAATCACAACAGCATCAGCTCATTATTGCGGGATCATGCTTTGCGTAGCTGCTTTACCTCAGTGACAAGTGACCTCAATTCAAGCATACTCATTGACTGCCATATCCATAGAAGGTATCCTTCCTGCACCCACCACCCCCACCCCACTATAGACACGGAAAGCAAAAAGATTGAACCTTGCTTCCAACGCCTCCTACCTCTCTGAGGGCAGCCAGTTGTAGAGTGGACCCTGGGTGGTGGGGGTGGTATCTCATCGCCCACAGTGGCTGGGCAGCAGTACTCCAGATTGGGCTGGTTGGGAGATAGCTGTTAGACTGGGTCCGCGGCAGGTAGGGAAGGAGCCAACAAGAGGGAAACACAGATCCTCACCGATCTGCCGGCTGCAGGTGCACCTGTCCATGCTAGTGACCACCGCACTGTCCTTTTGGAGACAAAGTCCCGCCTTCACATTGAGAATACCCTCCACCGTGTTGTGTGGCACTATCACCGTGCTAAAGGGGACAGACTTCAAACAGGATCCAGCAGCTCAAGGTTGGCATCCATGAGGCACTGTGGGGCGATCATCAGCAGCAGAATCTGTAACCACATGGTCTCAGCATATCCTCCACTCAACCACTCACCTGGATGTAGGTTTGCTCGCTGAGCTGGAAGGTTCATTTCCAGACGTTTCATCACCGTACTAGGTAACATCTTCAGTGGGTGAAGCACTGCTGATTATTCTTACTTTCTATTTATATGTTTGGGTTTCTTTGGATTGGTGATGTCATTTCCTGTGGTGATGTCATTTCCTGTTCTTTTTCTCAGGGGGTGGCAGATGGGGTCTAACTCGATGTGTTTGCTGATCGAGTTCCAGTTGCTTCTAGGAATTCTCGTGCACGTCTCTGTTTGGCTTGTCCTAGGATGGATGTATTGTCCCAGTCGGAGTGGTGTCCTTCCTTATCTGTATGTGAGGATACTAGTGAGAGAAGGTCATGTCGTTTTGCGGCGAGTTGACGTTCATGTATCCCGGTGGCTAGTTTTCTGCCAGTTTGTCCAATGTGGTGTTTGTTACAGTCCTTACATCCAGAACCTCAACCTGAGCTACAAATCTTCTCAGAACATTACCATCAAGCCAGGGGATCAACCCTGGTTCAGTGGAGAGTGCAGGAGGGCAACACAGACATCCATAAAAATAAGGGGTCAGCCAGGTGAGGCTGTAACACATGACATACTGCATCCCAACCAGCATCAACAGGGCAGAGTGATTCTGTAACCAATGAATCAGAGCTAAGCCCAACCTGTAGTGAATGATGGTGACTCAAAGATGTTCATGAAATCCTGTGCTGGGAACAGTGTGGACAACAAATTGTACGGGGTTTCTGAAGGAGTCCCCTGACATCGCCCATTGTAGAGACCTTATATTAAATGGCTTCATGTTTAGGATTGGTGTAGGAGAGGGTGAAGAGTGTGAGAGAGAAGCAGGCGCAACTTATATTCCGTTCCTACACCGATAAAGGGATTGAAAAGATAATTGAGTCATAGAGATTTATAGCACGGAACAGGCCCTTCGGCCCAACCTGTCCATGCCGCCTAGTTTTCTCAGTTTAAACTTGCCCCATTTGCCCACGCGTGGTCCGTACCCCTCCAGACCTGTCCCATCCACGTACCTGTCCAAATGTGTCTGAAATGCCAAAACGGTACCCACCTCCGCCACTACCTCTGGCAGCCCATTCCAGACCCTCACCACCCTCTGTGTGAAAAAAATTGCCCCTCTGGACCCTTTTGCATCTGCCCCCTCTCTCCTTAAAACCTATGCCCTCTAATTTTAGACTCCCCTACCCCAGGGCAAACTAGTTGGCTATCTAGCTGAAAATGTGTTGCTGGAAAAGCGCAGCAGGTCAGGCAGCATCCAAGGAGCAGGAAATTCGACGTTTCGGGCATAAGCCCTTCTTCAGGAATCCAAGGAACAGGAAATTCGACGTTTCGGGCATAAGCCCTTCTTCAGCATCTGCAGGCCTCACTTTCTCCTAGTTGGCTATCTACCTTATCTAAGTTAAGAAACATCACACAACACCAGATTACAGTCCAACTGGTCTATTATTATTAGTTGCCTCCAAATAAACCTGTTGGACTGTAACCTGGTATTGTGTGATTTTTAACTTTGTCTATCCCAGTCCAACACTGGCTTCTCCAAACCATACCTTATCTAAGTCTCTCATGATTTTACAGACCTCTACAAGGTCACCCCCTCAGTCGCCAACAGTCCAGAGAAAAATGTCCCAGCCTATCCAACCTCTCCTGATAACTCAAACCTTCCAGTCTCATCAGCATCCTAATAAATCTTTTCTGCTAGTTTAATAATATCCTTTCTGTACAGGGCAGCCAGAACTGTACACAGCACACCAAACATGACTAACAAGGTGTCCCAACTCCTGTGCTCAATGTTCTGACCAATGAAAGCAAGCGTGCTGAAAGCCTTCTTCACCTCCCTGTCTACCTGTGACTCTGCTTTCAAGGAGCTATGAACCTCCAGCCCTAGATCTCTTTGTTTTTAACATTTCCCATGGACCATTGACTGTGTTAGACCTGCTCCGGTTCTGCCTACTAAGATGCAACGCCTTTCAGTTATCTGCATTAAACTCCGTCTGCCATTCCCCAGCCCACTGGCCCAGTTCATCAAGATCTCGCTGAGATATTTTCAACAATCTGCCACCACCCTCTGTGCCAAGTGAATGATCAGAGCCAACATGTTATTGGTTTAATTCACTAGTTTTCCTCTGAAGTAGCCAGTATCACCAATACCAGTCTGGAGCCAATTTGATTCACTCCACGGGATATCGAGAGACAGTTGGAGGCCCTGGATCCTGCAAAGGCTATGGGCCCTGACACACTGAACACTGTGCTCCAGAACTTGCCGCTCCCCTAGCCAGGCTGCCCCTACAACACTGGCATCTACCCGACAATGTGGGAAAATGAACAGTTGCCCTGTGCATACAAAGCCCGCAGTTATCACCCTGTCAGTCTACACTCAATCATCAGTCAAAATGCCTGGAACTGGGAAAGCCCATCAGATCAGACCCTCAATCGTCAGTGAAGTGACCCTGACTGTGTTATCAGGCAGCATTTGCTCAGCACAAACATCTTCATTGACATTCAGGTTGGGTTCCGCCAGGGCCACTCAGCCTCTGACATCATTCCAGCCTTGGTTCAATCATGGACGGAAGAGCTGAGTTCCAGAGAGTGAGCACCCTTGACTTCAAGGCTACATTTGATGGAGTGTGCCATTAAGAGCCCTTAGCAAATTGAGAGTCAATGAGAATTAAGGGAAACTCTCTCTACTTGTTGGAGTCACACTGAGCATAACAGGCTATGTTTTTTTTGAGACAATCATCTTACCTCCAGGATATCTCTGCAAGCGTTCCTTTAGGGTTGGATCCTAGACCCCACCATCTTCAGAATTGGGGACTGTCGCTGATTATTGCATAATGTCGAGCACCATTCGTGACTCCTTAGAGTGCGTGTCCAAATACACAAAATCCAGCCCTGGGCTAACGCGTGGTGACTAACATTCACGACCAGACAAATGCCAGACTAAGACCATCTCCAACGAGGGAGAAACTAGCCACCACCCCTTGATGCCAAAAAGCATTACCCCCATCACTGAGAGTTACTATTGACCAGAAATGGATTTGGATGACAAGAGCAGGTCAGAGGCTGGGAATCCCGCAGCAAGGGGCTCATCTCCTGACTCCCCAGAGCCTGTCCCACCATCTACAAGGCACAAGTCAGGAGGGTGATGGAACACTCCCCACTTACCTGGATGGGGGCAGCCCCAACAACACTTGGCACCATCCAGGCCAAAGCAGCCCCCACTTGGCTGGCACCACACCCACAAGACAAGAGAGAGTATCTACAATTCACCAAGGCTCCTCAGACAGCACCTTCCAAACCTACAACCACTTCCATCTAGAAGGTCCTGGGGAGTGTTGCTGAACAAAGAGACCTTGGAGTGCAGGTTCATAGCTCCCTGAAAGTAGAGTCACAGGTAGATAGGATAGTGAAGAAGGCGTTTAGTATACTTTCTCTTATTGGACAGAGCATTGTTGATAGGAGTTGGGAGGTCATGTTGTGGCTGTACAGGACATTGGTTAGGCCACTGTTGGAATATTGCGTGCAATTCTGGTCTCCTTCCTATTGGAAGGATGGTATGAAACTTGAAATGGTTCAGAAAAGATTTACAAGGATGTTGCCAGGGTTGGAGGATTTGAGCTACAGGGAGAGGCTGGGGCTGTTTTCCCTGGAGCATCTGAGGCTGAAGGTTGATCTTATAGAGGTTTATAAAATTATGAGGGGCATGGATAGGATAAATAGACAAAGTCTCTTCCCCTGGGTGGGGGACAACTGAACTAGAGGGTTATGGAAAGAGGGGAAAGATTTAAAAGGGACCAAAGGGGCAACTTTATCACCCTGAGGGTGGTACGTGTATGGAATGAGCTGCCAGAGGAAGTGGTGGAGGCTGGTACAATTACAGCATTTAAAAGGCATCTGGATGGGTATATGAATATGAAAGGGATATGGGCCAGGTGCTGGCAGGTGGGACTAGACTAGGTTGGGATATCTGATCAGCATGGATGAGCCGGACCGAAGGGTCTGATTCCATGCCGTACATCTCTATCACTCTATGAGGACGGGAACTCCAGCACATGCAAATCCCCCTCCCAGCCGCTCAGCATCCTGACTTGGAAACATATCGTCGTTCCTTCCCTGTCGCTGGGTCCCTCTCGAACAGAACTGTGGGCGTCGTTATGCCACAAGGCCCACAGAGTTTAGAGAACGTAGTTCACCACCACCACCTTCTCAAGGTGCACCGAGGGATAGGGATCCAAATGCTGGCCTGGCTTCAAGTCCCATGAATGAATTCAAGAAATAGGTTTTGTAGCAATTGGTATCCATGCTGCAGGACCCTTCCCAGCCCTTCCTGCTTTGGCCCCTGTTTTGTGGAAAATCCGGAAGTGAGTGAGACTGGATCCTGCAGAAGGCACTCCAGCAGATACCCCACGCAACAGTCACTGGATCGTGTTCGAATGTGGGCTCTCAGCTGCTGAATGGCACTTCCTGTTGGATTCCACCTGGCCACAGAACTCTGAAGAGGATTCCTTTTGGTTTTGGGAGCACACTAACACAGGTCTCCTGAAGTCTCAGTGACATCGCAGCCTCTCCAAGAGAACACAGTGGCTCAGTGGTTAGCACTGCTGCCTCAGAGCGCCAGGGACCTGGGTTCAATTCCCGCCTCGGGCAACTGTCTGTGCAGAGTTTTCACATTCTCCCTGTGGGTTTGCTCCGGTTTCCTCCCACAGTCTAAAGATGTGCAGGTCAGGTGAACTGACCATGTTAAATTGCCTGTAGTGTTAGGGGCATTAGGTAGGGGAACAGGTCTGGGATGGTTGCTCTTTGGAGGGACTTGTTGGGCTGAAGGACCTGTTTCCACACTGTAGGGAATCTAATCTTATAAACAACATATTCATGGTGGCACAGCGGTTAGCACTGCTGCCTCACAGCGCCAGAGACCTCAGGTGACTGACTGTGTGGAGTTTGCACATTCTCCCCGTGTCTGCGTGGGTTTCCTCCGGGTGCTCCGGTTTCCTCCCACAGTCTAAAGATGTGCAGGTCAGGTGAATTGGCCATGCTAAATTACCCGTAGCATTAGATAAGGGGTAAATGTAGGGGTATGGGTGGGTTGCGCTTCGGCGGGTCGGTGTGGACTTGTAGGGCCGAAGGGCCTGTTTCCGCACTGTAAGTAATCTAATATTCGAGGAAATCCAAATGCTAAATCTCACCCTGGGTACATCTTCAGTTCCTAACTAAAGGGGCTTTTGTGTCATCGTTAGCTGAAACATTGAACTGAAAATGTTCCCTTCAGCACTGAATGTACTTCCACCCCTGAGCACTGCAGAGAACCAACAACTCCCCCTGAGCTCATCGTCCAAAACCAAATCAGCCGCGGTCATTATTAAACAGCCGAGTGGGCTCAAGGGAGTGGATCCTTGCAAGGTTCCTGGATTTTTATACGTGACGGTGAAAGGTACACTGACAAGGCCACATTACAGGAGGCAGACGGACACTAAACAGTCCATCCTGAATCAAGATGAGATAAAAACCAATAAAAACTGATGCTGGACGTCAGAAACAAAAGCAGAAGTTGCTGGAACAGCTCAGCAGGTCAGGCAGCATCTGTGGAGAGAAATCACAGCGTTAACATTCGGGTGGGCTGACCCTTCCTCAGAATGTTTGCGTTCAACGATGGAATTGTTGACATCGTCTTTCATGTCAAATTCTTCGATCTTCGCTTGTGCAGCTTGCTGGAGACTCCTCCATTGTGGACGTGACCCTGCCGAATTCTTTGGGAAGTGACTTCTTTTGAATTTCAGAAATATACTTTATTCATAAAAATATCGTTAAACACATACACACAGAGTCGCTGAAGCAGTTCGGTTCAGCTAATGAGGAAACAAACGAACACTAGGGTTTTACTCTATCCAAATAAACCAAAGTTATTTCTTACCTGTACAAGACTATAGGTAGATATATTTGAGGCACCGGGAGGGTCCAATAACTGAACAGACCCCCATTTACCTTCAGCTGGAAGACCCCAGACGGTGGTCTTTCCCCACTGCCCCTTGGCAGCAGCTGCCCCAAGCTTCCGCGAATCCCTCAGCGCGTAGTCCTTGGGATGTGCCAGTCTGCAACACTTGGTTGGGGTCAACTCCTTGCCCTGGAAGATCAACAAGTTTCGGGCAGACCAAAGAGCGTCTTTCACCGAGGTGACGGTCCTCCAGTCGGTGTTTGTCTCGGGGAACAGGCCGTAGAGCGCGGAGAGTCACGGAGCTGCTCGGGACGAACCTCAACACGAACCACTGCATCTCCCCCCAGACTCCCTTTACAAAGGCACACTCCAGAGGGAGATGTCTAATGGTGTGTACCCACCACGGCCGCTTCAAGGGCAGTGTGCGGTGGCGTAGACCGGCCAGGTGTATATGATGGATCTGACAGAGAGTGCCCTCGCGTTGCAAACCCGCCGAAAGTCGGCTGCTCTTCCACTCACTGGGAAATGGTCCTGACCCTGCACCACAATGCAGACTGCGGTCCCGCCCTTTCCTCAAAGGCTGCACGTTTGGACCCGAAAAGTCGCCAATCCGCCTTAAATCCGTGCTGTGAAGGTGAGGCATCTCAAAGGAACTCGTAGAGCCAGCCATTTCCCGTTGCTCCCGTGCAGTCATGACATTCTCCACCAGCAGGGGGAGGCTGCTGTCAAATCAAAAGCACAAACGCGCAATGTGGCGTGTGAATTTCAGTGCCGGTGTGATGCCAGGGTGTATTGACCGCACACCTCAATGACTGACTGGATGTAAACAAACAGAACACACCCCTTTCAGCCATTTGAGACTGTGCTCAACGCTCAGTGCTTAACATCAAACATTCTGCAGCAGGACAGAATTGGCTGTGTGATCCCAAGTATGCTAAGAAATAGGCCAGCGACCGATGGAAGGCCATAAGAAATAGGAGTGAAAGTAAGGCCATTCGGCCCATCGAGTCTACTCCGCCATTCAATCATGGCTGACGGGAATTTCAATGCCACCTACCCGCACTCTCCCCGTATCCCTTAATTCCTCGCAAGATCAAGAATTTACCAGTCTTTCCTTTGAAGACATTTAACGTCCCGACCTCCACTGCGCTCCCTGGCAATGAATTCCACAGGCCCACCACTCTCTGGCCGAAGAAATGTCTCCTCATTTCTGTTCTAAATTGACTCTAAGGCTGTGCCCACAGGGTCCTAGTCTCCTCGCCTAATGGAAACAATTTCCCAGCATCCACCTTTTCTAAGCCATGCGTTATCTTGTAAGTTTCTATTAGATCTCCCTTCAACTTTCTAAACTCTAATAAATACAATCCCAGGATCCTCAGCCATTCATCATATGTTAAGATGGTCATTCAGGCTCACAATGCTTGCTGGAAACTACGCACGTCCCCATTCTCTGAGATATCTAGGCATCGTGCCCTCTGAAAGGTTAAACAAAATCGTGAGGGGCAATAGTTCCCTGATAGGAAGGCTGAAGGAGGCGGGTAAATGGGACGGGAGAAAGTGAGGGCTGCAGACGTTGGGGAGTCTCAGTCAAAAAGTGTGACGCTGGAAAAGCACAGCAGGTCAGGCAGCATCTGAGGAGCAGATTTCGGGCATAGGCCTTTCATCAGGATAGTTGCAGAGAGGCCAAAGTGGGCCGAGAGATAAATAGAGGAGTGGGGGTTGGGGGTGGAGGGGAGATAGCCTGGGAGATGAAGTTGGGGCAATGATGATGATAGGTCAGAGCGGAGGGTGGAGTGGATAGGTGGGAAGGAAGGTGGACAGGTGGGACAGGTCAAGAGGGCATGTGAGAGACACACTTCCCACTGGCACTGAATCACCCCCCCCCGCTCCACCTCAGTCTCCAATCGAAATGGCAACAGATCACATGACAGCTGAGGCTGTGGTGACATCACGGCTTACCTCAGGGGCTGGAGGGCTCTTACGGTGCAGTCCCTAACGCCTGTCCAAGTCCCACCTCTTCCAGAGGTGAGTCATACCATCCCCAAATGGGTTGACGGATTTTATCTCCTTCAGAGGCCCATCTCAAAAGTTCAGTAAAATCTGTTCCCCTCCCCTCCCCAGGTACAAGAATCGAGGAAGGGGACAGATACGCAAGGAGGCCATTCGGCGCGCCATACCTCTCCTAGCCCCTCTCCCTCTGCTTCTGCTCCCATAGTTCTGCGAAACTCCCTTTGGTGAAATGTTTGACAGATTCTCTTGCGTGTCGCTGTCACATCTGACTCTCTGAATTACCCGCAAGGATAAGTTGCATTTGTAAAGTTTGCAAATGTCTCTTCCACAACATTTCAAATCGCGTATGTCAGGTAGCGCAACGGAGTGCAACGCTTCCCCAGACAGCGTGTACAAAGGATCGGAGAACAAGCGCAGTCCGTGTGACTGGCGCAGTATACATTCTGGGGTGCCACCCTGTACCCATGGCCAACACCTGGGTCTCAGGCTTGCTGCAGTGGTCTAGCGGAGCTCAGTGCAAGCTGCAAGAACACCACTTCATCTTACCCTCGGGATCTCGACTGTCTTTAGGACTCAACATTGAGTTCTGCAAATGTGCTGCTGGAAAAGCGCAGCAGGTCAGGCCGCATCCAAGGAGCAGGAGAATCGACGTTTCGGGCATGAGCCCTTCTTCAGGATTCCTGAAGCGTCGACTCTCCTGCTCCTTGGATGCTGCCTGACCTGCTGCGCTTTTCCAGCAACACATTTTTCAGCTCTGATCTCCAGCATCTGCAGTCCTCACTTTCTCCTCAATATTGATTTCAACAACTTTAGCGTTAAGCTCTCCCATGTTGCTACCCACAAAATCCCACGCACCAGGATTCCTGATGAAGGGCTTATGCCCGAAACGTCGATTCTCCTGCTTCTCGGATGCTGCCTGACCTGCTGTGCTTTTCCAGCGCCACCCTTTTCGACTCTGACTCTCCAGTATCGGCAGTCCCATGTCCTCTTGTTATCACACAGACAGTCTGCTATGACTCACTACACATTGTTAGCCACTCACAGTCTCCATTAACAGCTAGTCCCCCTCCCAGCCCAGATCGTTACCCACATCTTTGTCTTCTCTCTCTTTGAACTCCATCCCCAGATATCGTTCGCTCTTTACCCGCTTTCCCCCCTCCCACCCTAAGAACCGACATCTTCCCAGCTCCCACAGGTTCTGAGGAAGGGTCACCGGACCCGAAACGTTAACTCTGATTTCTCTCCGCAGGTGCTGTCAGACCTGCTGAGCTTTTGCATCGATTTCTGTTTTTGTTTCTGATTTCCAGCATCCATAGTTCCTTCAGGTCTTCCTTACAAAGAGTCAGAGAGATGTACCGCACAGAAACAGACCCTTCGGCCCAACCCGTCCATGCCGACCAAGTATGCTAATCCAACCTAGTCCCATTTGGCCCATATCCCTCCAAACCCTTCCTATTCATATAGCCATCCAGATTCCTCTTAAATGTTGCAATTGTACCAGCCCCCACCACTTCCTCTGGCAGCTCATTCCATACACACGCCACCCTCTGTGTGAAAACTTTGCCCCTTAGGTCTCTTTTATGTGTAAACCGCACACAGTCGCCTAAGGCTGGAATCGAACCCGGGTCCCTGGCACTGACCCTAAACCTATGCCCTCTAGCTTTGGACTCCACTAACCCAGGGAAAAGACCATGTCTATTTATCCTATACAAGCCCCTCATGATTTTATAAACCTCTATGAGGTCGCCCCTCCGATGCTCCAGGGAAAACAGCCCCAACCTGTTCAGCCTCTCCCTGTAGCTCAAACCCTCCAACCCTGACAACTCTTTACTGAACCCTTTCAAGTTTCACAACAGCCTTCCTATAGGAACCCTCTGTGCACTGTGACTCAAAGGCTTCGGCCAACGTCCTTTCTGTATTGTGCAGTTAGCCTGAGCTTCAGCGCGTCCCTCAGAGCATACTCCTGGACATTGGAATGTGCCAGTCTGCAACACTCAGTCAATATCAGGGCCTTTCCCCTGAAAGACCGAGGCATTCAAGGTTATTCTGTCCACTGCAGAAAACAATGCCTTAGAGTTTTATTTTCTGTCTTCTTGTCGTTAGACGCCTATTTCCAAGTGACTGTCTGCGTACAGAGCCCATCTTTAAATCGCCACATTGGCAGCGACCTGTCAAAACCGGTTTGTTACAGAGGCAAAATAAATAGGTTTGCAGGGCTGATTTCATCTTGCAGCATTCAATCAGAAGGCCAGATTAAACGTGATATCATTGCTGTTCAATTACTGGTCAATTTGCCTGTGTGTAGTTGGCTGCTGGCCAGACCAAGCTGGGAAATGCGGCTTCCAGCGGGACACCCAGCTCCTGCGCGCTACCACTGTTCCTAGCGAGGTTTGGAGTGAACAGTCCCATTGGGCATTCTCACATGGGGGGCAAGCTATCCCACGTGCCATGGGCTAGGCCAGACTGGGTGGCTCGGCGGTTAGCACTGCTGCCTCACAGCGCCAGGAACCCCGGTTCAATTCCAGCCTCGGGTGACTGTATGTGTGGGGCTTGCATGTTCTCCCCGTCTCTGCGTGGGGTTTCCTCCCACATTCCAAGAGATGCGCGGGTTGGGGTGAATTGGCCGTGCTAAATTGCCCCAGGGTGCATTAGTCAGGGTTAAATGCAGGAGACATGGGTCTGGGTGGGTTACCCTTTGGAGGGGTCGGTGTGGACTTGTTGGGCCGAAGGGCCTGTTTCTGCACTGCAGGGATTCTTAAAATAAAAACGTATTCAGAAGGTAGTCTAGAACCTGACCTTTTCTTATGTTAAAGATAAATGGAAAGCGCTGCCTTCCAGAGACAATTCGATTGGTCAAAGATTGGTAAAGTGTTACACCCGAAATGTCGACCTGTCCACCTCCTGTCCAGCCTCCTGCCTGTCGGAAACCAACAAGGGCAAGACTTAGATTCCCCACAGCACGGAAACAGGCCCTTCGGCCCAAAAAGTCCACACCGACCCTCTGAAGAGTAACCCACCCAGACCCATTCCCCTACCCTATGTTTACCCCCTGACTAATGCACCTCACCTACACATCCCTTAATACTATGGGGTAATTTAGCCTGGCCAATTCACCTAACCTGCACATCTTTGGATCGTGAGAGGAAACCCACACAGACGCAGGGAGAACGTGCAAACTCCACACAGGTAGTCGCCCAAGGCTGGGAGTGTGAGTGAGTGAGTGTGTGTGTGTGTGTGTGTGTGTGTGTGTGTGTGGGTGTGTGTGGGTGTGTGTGAGGGTGTGTATATGTGTGTGTGTGTGTGTGTATGTGTGGGTCTGTGTGTGTCAGTGCCTGTGCGTGTGTCTGTGTGTGTGTCTGTCTCTGTGTGTGAGTGTCTCTGTGTGTGTCTGTGTCTGTGTGTACATGTCTGTGTGTGTGTATCTGTGCGTGTCTGTGTGTGTGAGTGTGTGTGTGGTGCAAGTGTGTGTCTGTGTGTGGTATGTGAGTGTGTGTGTGTGGTGTGTGTGTGGTGTGTGTGTGTGTCTGTGTGTGTGGTGTGTGAGTGTGTGTGTGTGGTGTGTGAGTGCATGTGTGTAGTGTGTGAGTGTGTCAGTGTGTGTGGTGTGTGAGTGTGTGTGTGGTGTGTGTCTGTGTGTGGTGTGTGTGTGTGTCTGTGTGTGTGTGAGTGTGTGTGTGTCTGTGTGTCTGTATGTGTGTGGTGTGTGAATGTGTGTGTGGAGTGTGTGTGTGTCTGTGTGTGTTTGAGTGTGTGTGTGTCTGAGTGTCTATGTGTGTGTGATGTGTGAGTGTGTGGTGTGTGTGTGTGAGTGTCTGTGTGTGTGTCTGTGTGTGTGAGTGTGTGTGTGTGGTGTGTGAGTGTGTGTGTCTGTGTGTGCGGTGTGTGTATGTGTCTGTGTGTGTGTGTGTCTGTGTGTCTGTGTGTGTGTGTGTGAGTGTGTGTGAGTGTATGAGTGTTTGTGGTTTGTGTGTCAGTGTGTGTGTCTGTGTGTGTGTGTCTGTGTGTGGTGTGTAGGTGTATTTGTGTGGTGTGTGTGTGTGTGTGTGTGGTGTGTGTATGTCTGTATTTGTGGTGTGTGTGAGTGTGTGTGTGTGGTGTGTGTGTGTGTGTGTCTGTCTGTGTGTATGGTGTGTAAATGTGTGTGTGTGAGTGTATGTGTCTGTGTGTGGTGTGTGAGTGTATTTGTGTGGTGCGTGTGTGTGTGGTGCGTGTATGTCTGAATTTGTGGTGTGTGTGTGGCGTGTGAGTGTGTGTGTGTGAGTGTGTGTGGTGTGTGTGTTGTGTGTGTCTGTGTGTGCGTGGTGTGTGGTGTGTGAGTGTGTGTGTGTGTGTGTGTGCATGGTGTGTGTGTGTATGTGTCTGTGTGTGGTGTGTGAGTGTGTGTGTGTGTGTGTGTGTGTGGTGTTTGTGTGCATGTGTGTGTGTGTGTGGTGTGTGTGTGTTTTCTGTGTGTGTGTGTTTGTGTGTGGTGAGTGTGTGTGAGAGTGTGTGGTGCGTATATCTGTGAGTGTGTATGTGAGTGTGTGTGAGTGTGTGTGTGTGTGTGTGTGTGTGTGTGTGCGTGTGTGTGTGTGTGTGTGTGGTGTGTGTGTGTGTGTGTGTGTGTGTCTCTCTGCCTGCCTGTCTGTGTGTTTCTGAAGTGGCTGTAGTGTGCCATGTTTTGATCATCACAGCACCCCCCAGCACAACTGTTTTCTTTCTGTAAGGACTGGGAGCAGTTGCTGCTGCCTAAGGTCACCAGCTGTCCCAGTCGCAGACAGCTCCGAAACCCAACAGCAGCAAGTGCACCCCTGAACACAAAGGCCTCCTGTCCCAGAGAGGAGAGCGTGTTGCCAGTGATTCGGGAATCAAAGGCAAGATAATGAACACTCCCCCTGGCTTTCTCCAAACCAAGTGAGCTACCGCACCCGAGATGTTTGTACTTTTCCAAAATAAAGTTTATTCATAAAATAAATCTTTCTCTGCATTCAGAGTTCTGCATAGTTGTTGCCTATCAAGGAACATCGGAATCTGACATTCCCTGCAGTTGCAAAATACCAAAGGCACTCCTTACTCATGTAGGAGGCATTTTACTTTGAGGCACCGGGAGGGTCCGATGGCTGAACGGACCCCCATTTACCTTCAGCTGGAAGACCCCAGACGGTGGTCTTTCCCCACTGCCCCTTGGCAGCAGCTGCCCCAAGCTTCAGCGCGTCCCTCAGCGCGTAGTCCTGGACCTTGGGATGTGCCAGTCTGCAACACTCGGGTCAGGGTCAACTCCTTGCCCTGGAAGATCAACAAGTTTCGGGCAGACCAAAGAATGTCTTTCACTGAGGTGACGGTCCTCCAGGAGCAGTCGGCGTTTGTCTCGGTGTGTGTCCCGGGGAACAGCCCGTAGAGCACGGAGTCACGGAGCTGCTCAGGACAAACCTCGACACAAACCGCTGCATCTCCCTCCAGACTCCCTTTACAAAGGCACACTCCAGAGGGAGATGTCCGTCAGTCTCTACACTGCCCCCCCCCCCCACACAGTTGCTGTGAGGGCAGTGTGAGGTGGGGGTGCATACCAACCAGATGTACATGAAGGATCTAACGGGCAGTGCCATACTCACCACCTGCCAAGCAGCGTTTTGTTGCTTGTTGGAAAGCTTTCGCTATGAGGCATTGGGAAATTAATAAACCTTCATATACAAGGGCCACCTAGATCCCTCTCTAACTGTGGCATGTCACAGTTTGTCTCCATTGAAATAATATTTAACTTTTTTCCATTCTCCTTGTCAAAAATGTGGACAACCTCCCATTTTCCCACGATGCATTCTCCCATTGGCCTTAACCTGTCCATCCTTTGCAGCCTCTGTCACCTCCTCACCACTTGCTTCCCTGCTTCTCATGAGCAAAATTGGCGACAACGCAGACTATCCCTTCAAATCATTCATGTCGATTGTTAATTGATGAGGGCCCAACACTGCTCTCTGTGTCCCTGTGTTAGTTAGTTTATCAAGTTGAAGATGACAAATTTAGCAAACTGTCTCTCCTGCTAGTTTTCCAGTCCCTCTATCGACACCAATATATACAGCCTCCCGCTTGGCACAAGTTCTTATTTTGTGTGCAAAGTTAACAATCACACAAGTAAAAAGTGAGGTCTGCAGATGCTGGAGATCAGAGCTGAAAATGTGTTGCTGGTTAAAGCACAGCAGGTCAGGCAGCATCCAAGGAACAGGAGATTCGACGTTTCGGGCTAAAGCCTGATGAAGGGCTTTAGCCCGAAACGTCGAATTTCCTGTTCCTTGGATGCTGCCTGACCTGCTGTGCTTTAACCAGCAACACATTTTCAGCTAAAAATAACACAACACCAGGTTATAGTCCAACAGGTTTATTTGGAAGCACTAGCTTTCGGAGCGCTGCTCCTTCATCAGGTGGTTGTAGATGATAAGATCGTAGGACACAGAATTTATAGCAAAGTTTACAGTGAGATGCAACTGAAATTGTATATTGAAAAAGACCTGGATTGTTTGTTCAGTCTCTCATCTGTTAGAATGACCACGTTGGTTTCAGTTCTTTAATATGTAAATCACAGAACATTTTTAAAGTTACATTCTCAAGTGAACTTTAACAATTGGTGTCATGTCAGCTCAGATAAGGCATTGAAGATGTGAGGTGCTCTGGCTGCGCCCCAATGGTCAGACTGATTCTAATCTAAAAAGGGATTTACAGAATCTTACATGGATTCATGCCGTTTTTGAGCAAAGGGAAATGTAATTCTATAAATTCTGTGTCCTACAACCTTATACTCCATTGCCACCTGATTGGCAGTGCTCCAAAAGCTAGTGCTTCCAAATAAACCTGGTGTTGTGTGATTTTTAACTTTGTCCACCCCAATCCAACACCGGCACCTCCAAATCGTTATTTTGTATGGGAATGTTTTATATGAGACCTTACATAATGCCTTTTGGAAAGCTAAATACATTCCGTCCACTGCATAACCTTTAACCAACCTGTTTGTTACATCTTCAATGAACTCTGGTAAGTTTGTCAAATACAATTTCTTCAGTTTGATCTCCCTGCTACAGATTAAAAACATCAGGCTGTTCTTGGAAAATAGTCACAGCACTTTTTAAAAGTCAACTGTACATCTTCCTTATGAAATGAAAAGCGTTATGGACAGAGTTATAGAGTCATCCAACATGGAAACAGACCCTTCGGTCCAAGCAGTCCATGCCAAACATAATCACAAACTAAACTAGCCCCAACTGCCTGCTCCTGGCCCATATTCCTCCAAACCTTTCCTATTCATATCCTTACCCAAATGTCTTTTAAATTATGTAACTGTACCCACATCCGTTACTTCCTCTTAAAGTTCATTCACACGTGATCCATCCTTTGTGTAAAAAAAAATTGTCTCTCAGGTCTTTTTAAAATCTCTCCCCTCTCTCCTCAAAAAACGACCCCTCGTCTTGAAATCCCCCCTCCGAGGGTAAACACACCTGGCATTCACCTTAACTATGTCCCTCATGGTTTTGTCAACCTCTATAAGGTCACCCTTCAACCTCCTACCCACCAGTGAGAAAAGTCCCAACTTACTGTGTTAACTCAAACCCTCCATCCTCGGAACATCCTGATAAATCTCATCTGAGCCCATTCCAGCTTAATAATATCCTTCCTGTGACAGGGCTGACCAGAACTGGACACAGCACTCCACACAAGGCCTCACTGATGCCCTGTATAGCCTCAAGATGACATCCCAACTCCGACATTCAAAGGTCTGAGAGATGAACAGAGGAGAAGTACAAAGAGACCTTGGAGTGCAGGTGCATAGCCCCTTGAAAGTGGAGTCGCATGTAGATAGGATAGTGAAGAAGGCGTTTGGTATGCTTTCCTTTATTGGTCAGGGTATTGTGTATTGGAATTGGAAGGTCATGTTGTGGCTGTATAGGACATTGGTTAGGCCACTGTTGGAATATTGTGCAATTCTGGTCTCCCTCCTATCGGAAAGATGTTGTGAAACTTGAAAGGGTGCAGGAAAGATTTACAAGGATGTTGCCAGGGTTGGAGGATTTGAGCTGTAGGGAGAGGCTGAACAGGCTGGGGCTGTTTTCCCTGGAGTGTTGGAGGCTGAGGGGTGACCTTATAGAGGTTTATAAAATCATGAGGGGCATGGATGGGATAAATAGACAGGGTCTTTTCCCTGGGGTGGGGGAGTCCAGAACTGGAGGGCATAAGTTTAGGGTGAGAGAGGAAAGATATAAAAGAGAACTTTTTATGCAGAGGGTGGTACGTGTGTGGAATGAGCTGCCAGAGGAAGTGGTGGAGGCTGGTACAATTACAGCATTTAAAAGGCATCTGGATGGGTATATGAATAGGAAGGGTTTGGAGGGATATGGGCCGGGTGCTGGCAGGTGGGACTAGATTAGGTTGGGATATCTGGTCGGCATGGACGGGTTGGGCCAAAGGCTCTGTTTCTGTGCTGTACATCTCCATGACTCTATGACTATTAAGTACTTTAGACAGCAAGTAACTATAGCCGAGGATGGTGGGAAGCAGATTTGATGGTAACTTTCAAAAGGAAATTGAACAATCTCATTACAAGGAAAGTCAAATTGGGCAGGGCGGGGAGGGGGAGGGGGAATGCAGGCCTGAGACTAAGCGCACAGCTCTCTCAAAGGGCAACCAGAGACATGATGGGCCAAATGGCCTCCTGCTGCAGCCTGTCATTCCGTGAAAAACATCCGGTGACAAGGAGTTGCAGTGCTAAGGGAAAAAGATTGGACGTGTCAAAATAGATGAGGCTATCACTTTACGTGGAATGAGCAAACTTAAAATAGACTGGGGTGGGAGGGTGGGGGGAGGGGGGTGGATAGCTGCCGATAACATCCGATGCACATCCTTAAGGAGTTTAGACTTTGGTCTGTCTCAGAAAACAACGCTCACTTCCTCCAAAAATAGGCGAGAGGGTTGGGCATCAGGATCTCGGGCTCCTGTGAGCGTGCGGCTCAGCGTTAAGTTTAGATTGGAGAGGTCCACCTTTCACTCTGTAGTGGATGGCGATACCTGGGGAGGGGCCAACAGGCTGAACGAAGAGCCAGAATTAACAGGGTTCCCTCGCAGAAGGATCTGTTTCTGGCTTGGGGCAGGATCCCCCAACAGGTAAGAGGATGGCAATGCTCGTCAGATCCAGGGTAACCTCTTCTGGGCTCGATTCAGGGCAAGAGGCTACGTACTGCTCCCAGTCACCGGTGACGGTAGACAGTGGTGAATCATAGACTCATAGAGATGTACAGCACAGAAACAGAGCCTTTGGCCTAACCCGTCCATGCCGACCAGATATCCCAACCAATCTAGTCCCACCTGCCAGCACCCGGCCCATATCCCTCCAAATCCTTCCTATTCATATACCCTTTTAAATATTGTTATCGTCCCATATCCCTCCAGAGCATTCCCACTCATATACCCATCCAGGTACCTTTTAAATGCTGTAATTGTACCAGCCTCCATCACTCCCTCTGGCAGCTCATTCCATACATGTACCACCCTCTGTATGAAAATGTTGCCCCTTAGGTCTCTTCTTTATCTTTCCCCTCTCACCCTCAACCTATGCCCTCTAGTTCTGGACTCCCCGACCCCACGGAAAATACCTTGACTATTTTCCCTATCCAAGCCCCTCATGATTTTATAAACCTCTGTAAGGTCACCCCTCAGACTCCGACGCTCCAGGGAAAACAGCCCCAGCCTGTTCAGCCTCTCCCTGTAGCTCAGATCCTCCAACCCTGGCAACATCCTTGTAAGTCTTTTGAGCAATAAGTAAAATGCTGTGGTGCATTTTTGGAAGGGGGAACCAGGGATTGCTCCCTGCTCTCCCAGTACAACGTGTATTTGCTGTTTATTAAAGGGGAGTATGCAAGTATGCTGGCTCAGTGATCGGCACTACTGTCTCACAACACCAGAGAC
Organism: Hemiscyllium ocellatum; assembly: GCF_020745735.1. Taxonomy (NCBI): domain Eukaryota; kingdom Metazoa; phylum Chordata; class Chondrichthyes; order Orectolobiformes; family Hemiscylliidae; genus Hemiscyllium; species Hemiscyllium ocellatum. The sequence continues at coordinate 23,806,727 of NC_083435.1, read as the reverse complement.
CCGGGATCAATTCTCCTCTCAGGCGGAGTGGGTTTCCTCCCATAGTTGATGCATTAGAAAGTATGAAGGTGGATAAACCCCCTGGTCTTGACCAGCTATATCTGAGAAAACTCCTAGAGAAGAAGTTGCAGCGGTTCTGGCTGACAATTTTTGCATCTGGATGAGGTCCCAGAAGACTGGAGGGTAGCGAATATTGTGTCGTTATTCAAGAAGGGTTGCAAAGAAAAGCCTGGGAACTATAGACTAGTCAGCTTAATATCTGTGGTGGGCCAGTTACTTGGGAAGATTCTAAAGAAAAGGTATACACTGCTGTTCATCATTTTTATTAATGACCTGGTTGAGGGCGTAGAAGGATGGGTTAGTAAATTTGTGGATGACACTAAGTTCGGTGGAGTTGTGGATAGTGCTGAAGGATGTTGCAGGTTACAGAGGGACATAGATAAGCTGCAGAGCTGGGCTGAGAGATGGCAAATGGAGTTTAATGTGGAAAAGTGTGAGGTGATTCACTTTGGAAGGAGCAACAGGAGTAAAGAGTACTGAGCTAATGGTAAGATTCTTGGTCGTGTAGCTGAGCAGAGAGATCTCGGTGTCCAGGTACATAGACCCCTGAAAGTTGCCACCCAGATTGATAGGTTTGTTAAGAAGGCGCATGGTGTGTTAGCTTTTATTGGTAGAGGGATGGAATTTCAGAGCCACGGGGTCATGCTACAGCTGTACAAAACTCTGGTGCGGCCGCACTTGGAGTATTGCGTACAGTTCTGGTCACCGCATCATAGGAAGGAGGTGGAAGTTTTGGAAAGGGTTCAGAGGAGATTTACTAGGATGTTGGTATGGAGGAAGAGTCTAATGAGGAAAGACTGAGAGACTTGAGGCTGTTTCATTAGAGAGAAGAAGGTTGAGAGGTGACTTAATTGAGACGTATAAGATAATCAGAGGGCTAGATAGGGTGGACAGAAGAGCCTTTTTCCAAGTATGGTGATGGCTAGCACAAGGGGATGTAGCTTTAAACTGAGGGGTGATAGATACAGGACAGATGTCAGAAATTGTGTCTTCACTCAGAGTAGTAGTAGAGGCGTGGAACGCACTGCCTGCAACAGTAGTAGACCCACCAACTTTAAGGGCATTGAAATGGTCATTAGATAGGCACATGGACAGGAATGGAATAGTATAGGTTAGATGGGCTTCAGACTGGTTCCATAGGTCAGTGCAACATCATGAGCAGAAGGGCCTGAACTGCACTGGAATGTTCTATGTTCTACCTACATGCATTTGGAAAGACAGGGTTTATTAGGAATAGTCAACATGACGTTGTGCGTTGGAGATCGTGCCTCACAAATTCATTAGAGTTGTTTGATGAAGTGATCAAGAAGGTTAATGAGGGCAGGGTGATGGATGTTGTCTGTATGGATCTCAGTAAGGCCTTTGGTAAGGTTCCACATGGTAGGCTGCTCTGGAAGGTTAGATCACATGGAATCCAGGGGGAGCTGGCAAATCGGATACACGATCGGCTTGATGGTAAGAAACAGAGGGTGATCGTGGAAGGATGCTTGTCGGACTGGAGGCCTGTGAAGAATGAAGTCCCTCAGGGGTCGGTACTGTTTGTTATCCATATCAGTTTGATCTGGATGAGAATGTACAAGTCATGATTAGTAATTTTGCAGGGACACTAAAATAGGTGATCGCAGTGAGGAATGTTATCTGCAATTGCAGCAGAATCTTGATCAGCTGGGGAGGTGGGCTGAGAAATGGCAAATGGAGTTTAATCGAGGGAAGTGTGAGGTCTTGCACTTTGGAATCAAGGTAGGAGTGTCATGGTGAATGGTAGGGCTTTAAGGAGTGTAGTGGAACAGAGGGACCTTGGAGTTCAGGTACAGGGTTCTCTGAAAGTGGAGTCACAGGTAGACAGGGCAGTGAAGGCGGCTTTTGTCACACTGGCCTTCATCAGTCAGAGCATTGAGTGTAGATGTTGGGAAGTTATGTTGCAGTTGTACAGGACGTTGGTGAGGCCGCACTTGGAGCATTGTGTTCAGTTTTGGTCACCTTGCTATAGGAAGGATGTTATTAAACTGGAAAGAGCGCAGAATAAATTTACAGGGATGTTGCCTGGACTCAGTGGTTTGAGTTGTAGGGAGAGTTTGGACAAGCTGGGATTTTTTTTTATTTAGAACATAAGAGACTTGGGGGGGGGGGGGGATCTTGTAGAAGGGTCATGGATAAGGTGAATGCACTCAGTCTTTTTCCCAGGGTTGGGAATCGAAGACTAGAGGGAAAACAATAACGTGGAACTGGAGGGGTCACTTTTTTCACACAGAGGGTGGTACGCATATGGAATGAGCTGCCAGTGGAAGTGGTTGAGGTGGGTACCTTAAGAACATTTAAAAGGCATCTGGACAAATATATGGATAGGAAAGGTTTAGAATACTTACAGTGTGGAATCAGGCCCTTCGGCCCAACAAGTCCACAGCGACCCGCCAAAGCACAACCCACCCATACCCCTAACCTACGGGCAATTTAGCATGGCCAATTCACCTGACCCGCACATCTTTGGACTGTGGGAGGAAACCGGAGCACCCGGAGGAAACCCACGCAGACACGGGGAGAACGTGCAAACTCCACACAGTCAGTCACCTGAGGCAGGGATTGAACCCAGGTCTCTGGTGCTGTGAGGCAGCAGTGCTAACCACTGGGCCACCGTGCAGGATATGGGCCAGCTGCAGGGAAATGCGTGGGTGGACATTTTGGTCGGGGTGGATCAGTTTGGGCCAAAGGGCTTGTCTCTGTGCAGTAGGACTTTAATACTCTACAAGGCGGAAGTGGGTGCTGCAGATGCTGGAGATCAGAGTCAAGATCAGAGTGTCGCTGGAAAAACATAGCAGGTCAGGCAGCATCCGAGGAGCAGGAAAACATTCCTGATGAAGGGCTTTTGCCGAAAACGTCGATTTTTCCTGCTCCTCGGATACTGCCTGACCTGCTGTGCTCGATGACTCTATAGTCTAGATTAGAGTGCTGCTGGAAAAGCACAGCAGGTCAGGCAGCATCCGAGGAGCAGGAAAAATCGACGTTTCAGGCAAAAGGCCTTCATCAGGAATCGAGGCAGGAAGCCTCCAGGGTGGAGGGTATTTCCAGCACCACTCTGATCTAAACTCTGGTTTCCAGCATGTGCAGTCCTCACCTTTTGCCTCTATGACTCTATATGCAGGCGAGGTAGTTGAGCCATGCTAAATTGTCCAGGGATGCCGTGACTTGGGAGTGCTGGTGTTGAAAGGAGCGTCGCTCCGAAAGCTAGTGCTTCCAAATAAACCTGTTGGGGCTATAACCTGGTGTTGTGTGATTTTTGACTTTACCCAGGGATGTGCAGGCTAGGTGGGGAAACACGGGGATGAAAGCGGGCGGGATGCTCTCTGGCGTGGGCTGAATGGCCTGCTCCCACAGCCTCAGGATTCCATGGAGCAGCAGGGAGGCGAAGGGCCGAGCGGCCTCCTGTTTCCCCTCCACCCTTTATTTGGAACTTTGACTTTGCGGCTCATCACCTTAACTCTGCTTCCCCACCCTCCCCCTTTGGGCTAGAGTTCCCAGCTATACCTTCAATGGACCCTGGGGGGTTTGGGGGAGTGGGGGTTGGGGAAGATGTCTATTTCCAGTCCTTCCCTAGCGCCGGGTGGACGGTGGAGGGGTGGGGGTGGGAAGGAAGAGCCTGGGTTCTTCTTGCTGCTATAACCAGGACACCGGTGTCCCTTGGTTACATAGAAATGTCTGGCTGACTGGGAATACGATGGGAGGGTGGGGGGGAGGAGGGGGGGAGGGATGAGGTCAGCGTTTGCAAAAGTCTCCTGATTGATGGAACCAAGAGGCGTCTTAATGAGGGAGGGGAGGGGAGAGGGGGGTGGGGTGGTGGCTGGTGCTGATGAGTGTAGTAAATAGCACATTAATCCATTCCCAGTTATGCCCATGGGAGCAACCGAGCGATGCATTTGTTCAGCCTCAGATAGAGAGAGAGAGAGAGAGAGAGACAAAGGACAAATATAAAAAGCAGTAAACGCCAGCACTGAGTTGCTGCCCAGCACCTGAGTATCGATATAATCGTGTTGTTTTGCTTGTCCACTCAGTTGATACCCAACACCAGCCAGCACACAGACAAAAGTGGGGAAATATGCATGGCACCGAGGAATACAGAGACGTGTGAATTAACTGTGCCTGCCTTCTCTCTCTCTCTCTCTCTCTCTCTCTCTCTTCCTGGAAACCTATGCAATCTACCCCCCCTTTCTCTTTGTGAACTGGAATCCTCCTCTCTGCTTCCCCCAAGCATTTGATGAACTCGCCCTGAAAGCGAAGGACCGTGTTTGAGCTGTCTCTCCCGGACATCTAGGGAGATGGGCAGAAGGTTGGCGGTCGCTGAGAGTTAGGATCGTCGCGATTTCGTTTGAAGACAACAACAAAAAAACGAAATTAAAGGAGAGAAAGGAAGAGGCTGTGGAAAGGACGAGCCAATCTGTCCAGGTCAGTCAGTGCCTTGTCTTTCAGTGTGTCTGTCTGCCAAGAGCAGGAACTGTCAACCTTCGAGCTGTCACAGAGTATGGGGGAAAGGTGGGGGGAAATCCCCTCTAAACCCCAGGTTTTGCAGACTTTAGAAGTTCCTCCTAGACCAACCACCCCCACCACCCCCCCCAACAAACTCAAAGCCACCTTCCAAATCGAAATTTGACAGTGTCCTTTTTGGAGGTGATGGGGGTGGGAGGGTCTGGGTGGAATTCATGAACTCCAGCGTTAACTCATCCTGATCAAAATTTGTTTGAAAGTTGCTTTGAGCAAGAGCGTTTTTAAAGGGTTTGTTAATTGGTTCCCCCCCTCCCCTCAATAAAAGATAAACATAGCCAGGAGTGTTGGGGATTTCTTTAAAGATAAACGAAGGGTAACATGATCAAACCAGGGTTTGACCGTCCATGGGGTCAGAGAGCCAGGGGGTGAGGTCGGGGAGTTGTAGGTGGGTGACTTGCTCTGCCCCCATGGTCACATTTGACTGAGGAGTAGACCATTTGGCCCCTCTAGTGGTTGCCTGCCCTGCATGGGCTCTCATGGCCAGGGTGCAGCTACCTTTGCCACTGTTTTAGCTCTGCACAGCAAGGGTCTGTCAGCAATGCAGATGGCTCCACCTGGCTTTCAGGGACATGCTGAAGGGAGGGGACCTGTCAACATGAGCCGGGACCAGCTTGGCCATGGTGGCTGTGGGAGGCTTCTTACTGATTCAGGGCCCTGAGTGTTCATGCTCCCATCAGCACAGCACAGTGCCTCCCTCAGGGCGAAACCTGAATGTCAGCCTTGCTTTTCTTTGTGGGTCTGTGTGTCCAGAGTACGCCCCCTGTGTGACAGGGGGCAAACAACAAAAAAAAATCCCCCCCCCCTCCCAAGGACATGTAAAATATTCCTTGTTTAGGATGCTTTTCAGAATCCCAAAATTGTTACTGTGTCTGCGCTGGTTCTATGACCTAGTGACAATCTCCTGTCCTTACCCTATACCATTCCCATCCCAGTTACTATCCAATGCCTCACTTGGCCTTGCCTCGGTCACCTTGCCAGGCCATGCATTCATTGGTCACCCACTTGCCGTGTTGCTTCATTTGCACGTTACTTTAAGTCCGCGCCGTCTCATGTTCTCCGAGCGGGAACAACACCCCCACCCGCCCCAATCCACTCCATTTAGCTCCCTCGTGGTTTTGCAAACCTCAGCTCCTCTCCCAGCTGCCCTCTCCCCAAGGAGAACAGTCCCAACCTCTTCAATCTGTCCTCTTGGCTGAAGTGTCAGATACCTGGGAACCACTCGAGTGAATGCCTCTGCACGCTCTCTTCAGTGCATTCACCCCTCTCCTATGAGCTGCTGCCCACAGAGAGAGTGACTGTTGAGTTGCACTTGGTAACAGCTCACTGAGTCATAATTGCCTCAGGTCGTCTTCAGTCTGAGTCCCCTTATTCTCCCGCCTTGACTGTTGTCAGCAGAAACAGTTTCCGTTTATTTCATTTCGTCAAACCACTTATTATTTTTGAACCTGTATTTAAACCTCCCTTTAACCTCCCCGCTCGGAAGTATAAAAGCCATAGACAAAGGGTGGCACGGTGGCACAGTGGTTAGCACTGCTGCCTCACAGCACCAGAGACCCGGGTTCAATTCCCACCTCAGGCAACTGTCTGTGGGGAGTTTGCACTTTCTCCCCATGTCTGCGTGGGTTCCCTGTGCAGGTCAGGGTGAATTGGCCCATGCTAACCTGCGTGCAGTGGTAGGTGAAGGGGTAAATGTAGGGGAATGGGTCTGTACGGGTTGCTCTTCGGACGGTCAGTATGGACTTGTTGGGCCGAAGGGCCTGTTTCCACACTGTAAGTAATCTAAAGGAGCAGAATTAGGCCATTTGGCCCATCCAGTCTGTTCTGGCTTCCCATCATGGCTGATATGTTTCTCAATCCCATTCCCCTGCCTTCTCACCACAACCTTTGATCCCTTGACCAGTCAAGAATCTACCTATCTCTGTCTTAAAGACACTCGATGACTTGGCCTCCACAGCCTTCTAGGGCAATTAGTTCCACAGATTCACCACCACCCCCCCCCACCCAGCTGAAGAAATTCCCCCTCATCTCCATTCTAAAGGTGTGTTCGCTTTTATTAGGAGAGGGATTGAGTTTCGGAGCCACGAGATCATGCTGCAGCTGTACAAAACTCTGGTGCGGCCGCGCTTGGGGTACTGCGTACAGTTCTGATCACCACATTATAGGAAGGATGTGGGAGCTTTGGAAAGGGTTCAGAGGTGATTGACTGGGATGTTGCCTGGTATGGAGGGAAGGTCTTATGAGGAAAGGCTGAGAGACTTGAGGCTGTTTTCGTTCGAGAGAAGAAGGTTGAGAGGTAACTTAATTGAGATCTGTAAGATAATTGGAGGGCTAGATAGGGTGGACAGTGAGAGTCATTTTTCCTCGGATGGTGATGGCTAGTACGAGGGGACATAGCTTTAAATGGAGGGGTGATAGATATAGGACAGATGTCAGAGGTAGGTTCTCTACTCAGACAGTAATGGGGTGTGGAATGCACTGCCTGCAACAGTAGTAGACTCGCCAACTTTAAGGGCATTTAAATGGTCATTGGATAGACATATGGACGAGAATGGAATAGTGTAGGTTAGATGGGCTTCAGATTGGTTCCACATGGCAATGCAACATCATGGGCAGAAGGGCCTGTACTGTGCTGGAATGTTCTGTGTTCTAAAGGGTTGTCCCTTCACTCTGAGGCTGTGCCCTCAGGTCCTGGCCTCTCCCACTAGTAGAGACATCTTCTCCAGACATCTCCAGGTATTCTGTAATCCTTCTAAGCTCCATTGAATTCAGACCCAGACTCCTCAACCGCTCCTCACATGACAAGCTCTTCATTCCTGGGATCATTGTTGGAAACCACCTGTGGACCCCGTCCCATGCCAGCACATCCAGCCCTAGGTACAGGGCCTAAAACTGCTCACAATATTCCAACTGCGGTCTGACCAAAGCCTTATACAGCCTCAGCAGTACATCCCTGCTCTTGTATTCTAGCCCTCTCCAAATGAATGCTAACATCGCATTTGCTATCCTAACTGCCAACTAACCTGCATGTTACCCTGAAGAGAATCCTGAACTCGGACTCCCATGTCCCTCTGTGCTTCAGATTTCTGAAGCTTTTCAGCCTTTAGAAAATAGCCTACACTTCTATTCTTCCTTCCAAAGTGCATAATCTCACACTTTCCCACTTGGTACTCCATCTGCCACTTCTTTGCCCACTCTCCTAAGCTATCCGAGTCTTCCTGCAGCCTCTCCTGTTAAGGGGAGATAAGTTTTTTTTAAGTTAAATATATATGTTAAATATATAAAAAAAGTCTTTATATACATCGGTTCTGTAGAATAGTGTATGGACAAACAAACATTGGTGTTAGATTCTACCTAACAAACAAACCAAAAGCATTTCTTACTTGTCCAAGATTATATTTATGTGCAGGAGAAAGTGAGGACTTGCAGATGTTCAAGATCAGAGGAGAGAATGAGGTGCTGGAAAAGCACAACAGGTCAGGCAGCATCCAAGGGGCAGGAGAATCGACATATTGAACATAAGCCCTTTGTGTGGAGCCACAGAAAATGGGGGAGATACTAAATGAATATTTTGCATCTGTATTTACTGTGGAAAAGGATATGGAAGATATAGACTGTAGGGAAATAGATGGTGACACCTTGCAAAATGTCCAGGTTACAGAGGAGGAAGTGCTGGATGTCTTGAAACGGTTAAAGGTGGATAAATCCCCAGGACCTGATCAGGTGTACCCGAGAACTCTGTGGGAAGCTAGAGAAGTGATTGCTGGGCCTCTTGCTGAGATATTTGCATCATCGATCATCACAGGTGAGATGCTGGAAGACTGGAGGTTGGCAAACGTGGTGCCACTGTTTAAGAAAGGCGGTAAAGACAAGCCAGGGAACTATAGACTGACCTCAGTGGTGGGCAAGTTGTTGGCGGGAATCCTGAAGGACAGGATGTACATGTATTTGGAAAAGCAAGGACTGATTCGGGATAGTCAACATGGCTTTGTGCGTGGGAAATCATGTCTCACAAACTTGATAGAGTTTTTTGAAGAGGTAACAAAGAGGATTAATGAGGGCAGAGCGGTAAATGTGACCTATATGGATTTCAGTAAGGCATTCGACAAGGTTCTGCATGGGAGACTGATTAGCAAGGTTAGATCTCATGGAATACAGGGAGAACTGTGGGCGGCACGGTGGCTAGCACTTCTGCCTCACAGCACCAGAGACCAGGGTTCAATTCCCGACTCAGGCGACTGACCGTGTGGAGTTTGCACATTCTCCCCATGTCTGTGTGGGTTTCGTCCGGGTGCTCCAGTTTCCTCCCACAGTCACAAAGATGTGCAGGTCTGAGGAATTGGTCATGCTAAATTGCCCATAGTGTGGGGTAAATGTAGGGGAATGGGTGGGTTGCACTTTGGCAGGTCCGTGTGGACTTGTTGGGCCAAAGGGCCTGTTTCCACACTGTAAGTAATCTAATCTAAAAACACTAGTCATTTGGATAAAGAACTGGCTCAAAGGTAGAAGACAGAGGGTGGTGGTGGAGGGTTATTTTTCAGACTGGAGGCCTGTGACCAGTGGAGTGCCACAAGGATCGGTGCTGGGCCCTCTACTTTTTGTCATTTACATAAATGATTTGGATGCGAGCATAAAAGTTACAGTTAGTAAGTTTGCAGATGACACCAAAATTAGAGGTGTAATGGACAGCGAAGAGGGTTACCTCAGATTACAACAGGATCTTGCCCAGATGGCCAATAGGCTAAGAAGTGGCTGATGGAGTTTAATTCAGATAAATGCGAGGTGCCGCATTTTGGGAAAGCAAATCTTAGCAGGATTTATACACTTAACGGTAAGGTCCTAGGGAGTGTTGCTGAACAAAGAGACCTTGGAGTGCAGGTTCATAGTTCCTTGAAAGTGGAGTCGCAGGTAGATAGGATAGTGAAGAAGGTGTTTGGTATGCTTTCCTTTCTTGGTCAGAGTATTGAGTACAGAGGTTGGGAGGGGTCATGTTGCGGCTATACAGGACATTGGTTAGGGCACTGTTGGAATATTGTGTGCAATTCTGGTCTCCTTCCTATCGGAAAGATGTTGTGAAACTTGAAAGGGTTCAGAAAAGATTTACAGGGATGTTGCCAGTGTTGGAGGATTTGAGCTACAGGGAGAGGCTGAACAGGCTGGGGCTGTTTTCCTGGAGCGTCGGAGGCTGAGGGGTGACCTTATAGAGGTTTACAAAATCATGAGGTGCATGGTAAGGGTAAATAGGCAAAGTATTTTCCCTGGGGTGGGAGAGTCCAGAACTAGAGGGCATAGGTTTAGGGTGAGAGGGGAAAGATATAAAAGAGACCTAAGAAGCAACGTTTTCACCCAGGGGGTGGTACGTGTATGGAAGAGGAAGTGGTGGAGGCTGGTACAATTGCAACATTTAAGAGGCATTTCGATGGGTATATGAATAGGAAGGGTTTGGAGGGATGTGGGCCAGGTGCTGGCAGGTGGGACTGGATTGGGTTGGAATATCTGGTTGACATGGACGGGTAGGACCGAAGGGTCTGTTTCCGTGCTGTACATCTCTATGACTCTATTAGGATGAAGAACTTATGCCTGAAATGTCAATTCTCCTGCTCCTCGGGTGCTGCCTGACTGGCTGTGCTTTTCCAGCACCACACTCTTCGACTCTATATTTGCGTGCATTTGAGACACCAGGGGGATGTGATAACTGAACGGACCCCCATTTACCTTTGGACAGACCTCAGACGATGGTCTTTCCCCACTGCCCCTTGGCAGCAGCTGCCCCAAGTTTCAGCGCGTCCCTCAGCGCGTCGTCCTGGACCTTGGGATGTGCCAGTCTGCAACACTCGGGTCAGGGTCAACACTTTACACAGGAGGTCAATGAACAAGTCAGAAGTGCTTCTGCTGATGCACTTACATTCACAAGAATTAAATGCCGGAGTTGACCACTCGAGGTGCTGTAGCTTGCTCCACTCTACAATAAGGTTATGGTCTCAACTCAGTTTTCTGCCTACCCCCCCCGATAACCATTAGATCATTTATCCTCCCAATTGAACGAGGGGTGGGGGGAGGTGCAGGCTTGCTGTCATGGTAGGTGTCAAGCTCTGTCTGACTGGCAATTGGCAACCTCCAACAATTTGAGGTCACATGGGTTGAGGGTGCTATCTTTTGACTGTGATATTAAACCATATCCTGTCAAATGTACCTCAAGGAGGCGTGGGTGGGGAGAAGAGCCAAGGTCTTTTCCCCAGGGGAGGGGGACTCCAACACTAAAGAAAACGGGTTTAAGGTGAGAGGGGAAAGGGACCCTAGCAGCAACTTTTTCACGCACAGGGTGGTGTGTGTATGGAATGAGCTGCCAGAGGAAGTGGTGGGGACTGGTACTGTTACAGCATTTAAAAGTCATCTGGATGGGTGTATAAATAGGAAGGGTTTGGAGGGATATGGGCCAAATGGGACTAGATTAACTTAGGATATCTGGTCAGCATGGACGAGTTGGAGCGAAGGGTCTATTTCCGTGCTGTACATCTCTGAAAGACCCTATTGCCCCATTCTGATGATTCTCCCCTGCTTTTATGCAAATATTTGTCCCTCGAACAGCATGCGACTAAATTATCTGTTCAATATCTCGTTTTTGCTCTGTGCGCGCGCGCGCGCATGTGTGTGCGTGCGTGCTTGCATGTGAGTGTTTGTGTGTTGGTGTGTGTCTGTGTGTGTGTGTGTTGGTGTGTCTGTGTGTGCATCTGTGTCTGTGTGCGTGTGTGCGTCTGTGTGTGTGTGTGTGCATCTGTCTGTGTGTGTGTGTGTGTCTGTCAGCGGCCTGCAATATCTAACATTAGGACAGTGGCAGTTCCATTAGGTAGAGCCTGAGGCCTGAGTGTTGTCAGAGGGTGGTACGTGTTTGGAATGAGCTGCCAGAGGAAGTGGTGGAGGCTGGTACAATTGCAACATTTAAAAGGCATCTGGATGGGTATATGAATAGGAAGGGTTTGGAGTGTGCTGGCAAATGGAAGTGGATTATTTTAGGATATCTGGCCAGTATGGACGAGATCTAGAGCATCTGTAAGACTCTACATAATCATGGAGGTGCAAGGCAAATGGTATGTTGGCCTTCTTAGCGAGAGGATTCAAGTCCAGGAGAACAAATGTCTTCTGCAATCGTGTGAGGCCTTGGTGGGAGCACAGCTAGAACACTGTTTATGGTTTTGGTCTCCTTATCTGAGGGAGAGAGCTGTTGCTATATAGGGAGTGCAACAAATGTTCAGCAGACATCATCCTGGGATGGCAGGGCAGGCTTATGAGGCAATGTTGAATCAGTTAGGATCAGACAAAGGATGCTCTCCTCATATTGTGGGGCTACCTCCCTCTTTGAATGGGGAGTGGGGGGTGGAGGTGAGGGGGGAGGCGGGGTTAGGTAGGTCACACACAAGGTAATCCTAAGTGGCCTTCACTGTTGGTGCTGTGGGGCACTGACACCCCCCCAGATTCTCGCATCCATGCAGCCCAGCTCCGAAGAGACGGCGCTTGTCCTGAGGCTTCGACCGAGGTGGAGCAGTGCCAGGGAACGCCAGGGATCCAGCGAGCTGATGAGACGTTCCGGGAACGGCAAGGTGTGGGGCGGAAATCGTGGGAGGCGCCATGTTGGGAGGGCGGGGTTGGTCACTGAGGTGGCGGGTTTGGGAAGCTGGGTTGAGAAAACCTGACCGGGCTTTGGGGGGTGACCAAACCCTCCGAAAGGAAAACTCCAGGCGACCTGAGCCCAACCAACAGGAGGTAGGAGTTAACCCACTCCTCTGTCACCAGCGAAGGGGTAATTCATGAAAATATACCTCTGGGGTGCCACGCATTTGGGAGCGGCAAAGAACACTGGACCATGAGACTGCCTTTGCAAAGGTGGCATTGCCAGTGTAGTCGAGGGGTAAGCAATCCCAAGATGCAGTGGCCTGAAATGTATCCCTCATTGACAGTGAGTGATGGGGAAACAGGTCAGTCACCTCCGACTCCTCCAGATGATATAGGCCTAGCCTTTCTCTGGATTCATTTAAGAAAGAGTTGGATAGAGCTCTCAAAGATAGTGAAATCAAGGGTTATGGAGGTAAGGCAGGAAAAGGATTAGCCATTATCATATAGAATGGCGGCGCAGGCTCGAAGGGCTGAATGGCCTACTCCTGCACCTATTGTCTATTGTCTATTTCCACACTAGAACAATCCACTCATCCCAGGTAATAGTCCGGGTTGGGAAGGGGAGTGGTTGTAGGGAAAGGAGGGACGCTGATGATGAGCCCCTCAGAAAGATGTTGTCCCAGCCCCAGCCAATTGAAGCCAAACCTCGATGTAACTTTTCCCCAATCACCATCCTACTCCCCGGAAACCATTCTGATTTGATTTCTTGTTGTCCCATGTACCTGCGTACAGTGAGAAGTTTTGTTTTGTGCACCGTACAGGCAGATCATACCATACAAACTGCATCAGAGTAAAAGAACAGAGCAGGGGAGAATACGATGTTACAGCTGCAGAGCTGGTGCACAAAGGATGAGATCAACATTAGATTTAAAATTAGTTAGGTCCATTCAGATAACTGAACAAAGAGATCTTGGAATGCATCTCCTTGAAAGTGGAGACGCAGGTAGATAGGATAGTGAAGAAGGTGTTTGGTATGCTTTCCTTTATTGGTCAGAGTATTGAGTGCAAGAGTTGGGAGGTCATGTTGCGGCTGTACAGGACATTGGTTAGACCACTGTTGGAATATTGTGTGCAATTCTGGTCTCCTTCCTATCGGAAAGATGTTGTGAAACTCGAACTGGTTCAGAAAAGATTTACAAGGATGTTGCCAGGGTTGAAGGGTTTGAGCTACAGGGAGAGGCCTGAACAGGCCGGGGCTGTTTTCTCTGGAGCGTCGGAGGCTGAGGGGTGACCTTATAGAGGATTATAAAATCATGAGGGACATGAATAGGGCAGATAGACAAGGTCTTTTCCCTGCGGTGGGGGAGTCCAGAACTAGAGGGGCATTGGTTTAGGGTGAGCGGGGAAAGATATAAAAGAGACCTAAGGGGCAACTTTTTCCATGCAGAAGGTGGTGTGTGTATGGAGTAAGCTGCCAGAGGAAGCGGAATTTGGATGGGTATATGAATAGGAAGGGTTTAGAAGCTTATGGGCCAGGTGCTGGCAGGTGGGACTAGATTGGGTTGGGATATCTGGTGGGCATGGACAAGTTGGACTGAAGGATCTGTTTCTGTGTTGTACACCTCTATGACTCTATAACTGTGAGGAAGAAGGTGTCATTGTATCTGTTGGCACATGTGTTAAGCGTTTGTACCTTCTACTTGGCGGAACAGATTGGAAGAGATTATAACTGGGGGGGGTGGGGGTGTCGGGGAGGTGGTGGGATGTGTATCTTTGATGATACTGGCTGCCTTCCAGTGACAGTGAGAAGTGGAGATGGAGTCAATGGATGGAAGGTTGGCTTGCCTGATGGACTGGGCTGTGTTCACAACTCTGTAGGTTCTTACAGTCCTGGGCAGAGCAGTTGCCGTGCCAACCTGTAAATCACCCACATAGGATGCTTTCTGAGATGCATCTGTAAAAGTTGCTGAGGGTCATGTTGGACGTGCCCAGTTTCCTTAGCATCCCAAGGGAGTGGAGGTGTTGTCCCAAGCGAATGGAGCACAATATGTTCATCGCCACACACAATCTCACACGCAGTGACACTCTCACACAGCATCTAAAGAGCAGGAGAATCGACGTTTCAGGCACAAGCCCTTCTTCAGGAAGGAGGAAAGGGTGACACTTTCTTTGGATGCTGCCTGACCTGCTGCGCTTTTCCAGCAACATATTTTTCAGCTCTGATCTCCAGCACCTGCAGTGTCCTAGACACTCTCACACGCACATACACACACACACTCATAACTCCCCCGCACACACCCATAAGTGGGAACGTGATGGCCTAGTGGTAGTATCGCTGGAATGTTAATCCAAACACCCAGGTAATGTTTCCAGGGACCAAACTCGAATCCTATCATGGTAGATGGTGGAATTTGATTCCAATAAAAATCTGGAATTAAGAGTCTAACGATGACCATAAAACCATTGTCGATTGTTGGAAAACCCCAATCAACAATGGTTTTATGGTCATCGTTAGACTCTTAATTCCAGATTTTTATTGGAATCAAATTCCACCATCTACCATGATAGGATTCGAGTTTGGTTCATTAATGTCCTTCAGGGAAGGAAACTGCCATCCTTACCTGGTCTGGCCTACTTGTAACTCCAGACCCACAGCAATGTGGTTGACTCTCAACTGCCCTCTGGGGCAATTAGGGATGGGCAATAAATGCTGGGCCTAGCCAGCGACACCCTCATCCTGAATTTAAAAAAAGACCTTCAGCAGGAGTGAGGAGGAGGGGAACTGGCAGGAGGAAAGAGGGCGTTAAGTGCTCGATAACACTGGGATAAAGCTTCCTAGCTTGGCTATACTGCACAGTTGGTTCGGGGAGCAAAGGGTCCCTTTCCATCCGAAGAGCCGGCCAACTTTCCATTGGCCCACTCTTCCTAATTCCACAATTCACCACACAGTGTTCTTGATTTTACGCCACCCACCACCCCCAAAGCTGCCTCCAACTCGTGGGAACCTGAGGAGCGGAGAATTTCCTTAAAAGTAGGGGGGTGGAGAGGGGAGGGAAGGGGAGAGAAAACACAGATGTTGGGACGGCAGCTAAAGAAGACAACCTCACAGTCCCCTAAGTCCGGAAACGGGCCTTTCAGCCCATCGAGTCTACATCAGCCCAGCAGAAAGCATCCCACCCTGACCCAAACACAACCCCCCCACCATCCCTGCATTTCCACACGGCTAACCCACCCAGCCTGCAGATCCCTGGACACTATGGGTAATTTAGCATGGGTCAATCCATCCTAACCTGCACATCCCTGGACACTATGGGTAATTTAGCATGGGTCAATCCATCCTAACCTGCAGATCCTCTGGAAACCCGAGCACCTGGAAGAAGTCTCACGCGCAACCCCACCCCGACTGTCGCCTGAAGGTGGCATCAAACCTGGGTTCCTGGCGCAGTGAGACAGCGGTGCTAACCGCTGAGCCACTGTGCCGCCCAGAACGGGCCCATCATGCCGCAGGAGGAAAAGCCTATGCCCTTCACTTCCCGCTCCCCCCCCCCCCCCCCCCCGCCCCCATCCACCCCGGGATGTACCATAGCGGGCGGCAAGGGGGAACTCAATCTCATTTTCGTTTGGAGAAGGTCATAAAATCTGAAGCTTAAATCCCGGGACAGTTTGACAGGCTGAGAATGCTCTGTGACAGGTTTTTCATGCACCAGGTAGCCTTTGGGGGTTTGGACGAGCTCCACGGCCTTCATTGTTTCGCCCTTTCATCGGTGAGTCAAGATAAACCGCGGAGTGCGGAGCCACATTTTTGGGTTGTGAGTGGAAACGATTAACTCCCATAAGCATGACGGACCACTTGGCCGTGGCTGCGGGAGGGAGCAGCCATCATAACAGGCAGGACTGAGATGAGGAGGAACTCTTTCACTCACAGGATGGTGCATCTTTGGAAATCTATGTTCCTGCAGAGTCTCCATCATTGAGTAAATCCTGCAGTGAGACTGATTAGAGAGGAGGCGATGGCCTAGTGCTGTTATCGCTGGACTGTTAACCCAGAGGCCCAGGTAAATTTCTAGAGGACACGGATTCAAATCCTGTCATAGCAAATTCTGGAATTTAAATTCAATAAACATCTGGAATTAATGATGACCATGAATGCGTTGTTGGAAAAATCCATCTGGCTCACCAATCTCCTTTAGGGAAGGAAACTGCCATCTTTACCTGGTCTGGCCTACACGTGGCTCCAATTGCCCTCTGGGTAATTAGAGATGGATAATAAAAAGCCCACTGTAACTACCCTCTGGGATGGACTGGAATGCTGTCCTAGCCAGTGACGCTCTCATCCCGTGAATGAATTTTTAAAAAAACATCAAGGGTATGGGGGAATAGTGAAAGAAAGCAGATTTGATGTTGACCTTATTGGCGGATCAGGCTTGAGGCCTACTCCTGCTGCTGCTGCTTCTTATGTTATGCCATTCCTGTGCCTAACGGGGTGCTAAAACATTTGCTACCGACATTCAGTTTAAGAAAGGAAAGGAAACTATAAGATAATGAGCAGTGAAAAAGAAAGGATACAATCTTCCTTTGGCCTTCTCTTACACTTTCTGAGTGAGCGGTCTGGCTGCAGATGGAGATGATCGATGACTTGGTGGGCCGATGCGACAGTCAAAGATTTTCAGTTCACTTCCACTGCCATACGCTTCAGTACAGTGTCACACACTGACTAAGGTGTTTCTAATACAAAAACAAAAGATTGCGTTCCTACAGCGTGACCCCCGCCCCCCCCACCCCCCTCACAATCTCGGGTGAACTGAAAACACTCTGCAGCCAATGAAGTACTTTTTGTTTGTTAAGTGCCGTCACTAATTTAACACGGGAAAGGGCCAATATGTGCACAGAACGCTCCCTTCAAATGGCAAGACAATAATGACCACGTGGTTTGTTTATGTGGGGAAATGCTGAGGGAAGGGGGTCAGGGCATCATCAGTGGGACCTCCCTCTGCTCTTCCATTGAGTTTCGGGCATCAGATTACTTTTGCCTACGTACTGAATGGGCACCTCCATTCAACACTGCAAAGAGTCACTGAGATGTGCAGCAGGGAAACAGACCTTTCAGCTCAACTTGTCCATGTCGAACAGATATTCTACCCTAATCTAGTCCCATTTGCCAGCACTTAGCCCATATCTCTTTAAATCCTTCCTATTTATATACCCGTCCTTTTAAATGCTGTAATTGTACCAGCCTCCACCACTTCCTCTGGCAGCTCATTCAACACACACACACACACACACACACAACCGTTCGCGTGAAAAAGTTGTCCCTTAGGTCCCTTTTAAATCTTCCCCTCTCACCATAAACCTCTAGTTTTCAACTCCCACAACCAGGGTAAAGACTTTGGCCATTCACTCCATCTATGTCCTCATGATTTTGTAAACCTCTATAAGGTCACCCCTCAGCCTCCGACGCTCCAGGGAAAACAGCCCCAACCTGTTCAGCCTCTCCCTGTAGCTCAAACCCTCCAACATCCTTGTCAATCTTTTCTGAACCCTTTCAAGTTTCACAACAGGGAGACCAGAATTACACACAAAATTCCAACAGTGGCCTAACCAATGTCCTGTACAGCCACAACACGACCTCCGAACTCCTATAGACCATGCGCTGACCAATAAAGGCAAGCATACCAAATGCATAGGTGGGTGGGACTAGTTTAATTTGGGATTATGGACAGCATGGACTGGTTGGGCCAAAGGGTCTGCTTCTGCGTGGTCTGACTCTATGCAGGCTCTGCATTTGAGCTTACCTCCAGGTCACAGGAACATCCCTGGACTGCTGAGCTGGGAGCATAATCAAAAGGTCATTCAGTGCCCGCCCAACCTCTTCCACCTGTCCTGCAGCACCAGGGTCCCAGGTTCGATTCCAGCCTCGGGTGACCGTCTGTGTGGAGTTTGCAAATTCTCCCCGCGTCTGTGTGGGTTTCCTCCGGTTTCCTCCCACAATCCAAAGACGTGCAGGTTAGAGTGAGTTGGCCGTGCTAAATTGTCCATAGAGTTAGGTGCATTAGTCAGGGGTAAATATGGGGAATGGGTCTGGGTGGGTTAGTCTTCAGAGGGTCGGTGTGGACTTGCTGGGCCGAAGGGCCTGTTCCCACACTGTAAGGAATCTAATCCTACCAACCACGGTTAGTGTCACCCCCTATCTATCCCCATTGCTGAGTGCAGTCAATCTCTCAATCCCTGCATGGGCATTGGTGTCCCCAGCGTTGTTTGAGGGAGTAAGTACCAGTCACTACCTTCCCCACCCCCCACCTCTGCCATGGTGGGGTTAGGAGACACATCCTGGCTAAGTGGACTGTCCGGCTCTAATTGTCAGGTTCTTGTGTTGTTTTTAATTCTGGAGTCGCCCACGCAGATGAAATATTTTCTCCCTTATCCTACCCTGTCGAATCTTTTAATCGTCCAAATTCACCTCGCTGAGATCACCACCTCCCAGCAGCTCCGTGCTGGTGAGAATTCCAAACTGGTCTGTGCAAACACAGCCCCTGCTCAGTTAACCCTTCTGTCCCCAGTATTGCTTGGGTCCAAGTTTTATTTTGTCATTGTCTCGACATTCCCAAATCTTACAACTGCAACAAACGCGAGGTTAAGAAAGGAAAGCTCACTCGCAGCACATTAGCCTCCCCCAATTTCCAACTCTCTCTCTCTCTCTCTCTCTCTCCCCCCCTTTCACACTGACTGGGTAAATTTACCGTCAAAAGGAGGAATATGTAACTGACAGATTCCCACCTCTCTTTTTCTCTCTCTCTCTCTCTCTCTCTCTCTCTCACTCCCCCTACCTCTCATACTGACTGGTTAAATTTACTGTCCAAAGCAGGAACATGTAGCTGACAGATCCTGACTCTCTCTCTCTCTCTCTCTCTCTCTCTCTGTCTCTCTCTCTCTCTCTCTCTCCTTCTCACACTGACTGGGTAAACTTACTGTCAAAAGGGGAGAATATGTAGCTGACAGATCCTGTCTCTCTCTCTCTCTCCTTCTCACACTGACTGGGCAAATTTACTGTCAAAAGCAGGAACAGATCCTGTCTCTGTAAGACTTAGCAGAGCAAAGAGAAGGAGACTGCTTAGTTATCCTGGAGATGAGGTCTGTCTCACTTGTCTCTAAGCAGCGTTGAGCTTTGACAGCGGAGGTTTGTTGAACTTACTCACTGTAGAACCACACGGTTAAACCACTCTCAGAGTCTCGTGAACTGCTCTGAGCTCCGTGTTATTAAGAGGATACTGAAGCCCTGGAGAATGTGCCAGAAAAGACTGACAGTGCTGTTAGCAGATTCTCAATTGCAGGAAGAGACGGGGACGGGTGGGAGAGCGGGCCTCTTTGTCCCTGGAAGACTGAGGGGTGATCCCACCGTGTGTCAATATCAACTCAGTTGATAGCATGGGCTCTCAGGGCGTTGAGGTTCTGAGTTCAAGTTCCCACTTCAAGAATTGGACTTGAACATCTGGGCTTCTGGGCTAGTGGCAGTGCCAAAGGATTTACTGTACTGTCAGAGAAGGCATTGTCATTTCAACTGGAAAATGAGCTTGCAAGCTCTTGGAAGATTCAGAGAGATTTGTTTTTAGATTTTAGATTAGATTAGATTACTTACAGTGTGGAAACAGGCCCTTCGGCCCAACAAGTCCACACCGACCCGCCGAAGATCAACCCACCCATACCCCTACATTTGCCCCTTACCTAACATTAGGCAATTTAGTTCGGCCAATCCACCTAACCTGCACACCTTTGGATTGTGGGAGGAAACCGGAGCACTCGGAGGAAACCCACGTAGACACGGGGAGAATGTGCAAACTCCACACAGTCAGTCACCTGAGGCGGGAATTGAACCCGGGTCTCTGGCGCTGTGAGGCAGCAGTGCTAACCACTGTGCCACCGTGTAGCCTTTTGTGAAGGGTGTGATGTATCCCCAGTATCGAACAGATATTTATCCTTCAATCCACATTGCAATATAACATGGGAGTCAGACAGTGCAGAAACAGACCCTTCGGTCCAACTCGTCCATGCTGGTCAGGTTTCCCAAGCTAATCTAGTCCCGTTTGCCAGCGTTTGGTCCATATCCCTCTAAACCTTTCCTATTCATGTACCTGTCCTAATGTCTTTTAAATGTTGTACCTGAAGTTACTGCTACCTCTGGGGCTGACTGGGCCTCCCAGTCAGTGCCCATTTCAATTCCCCCCCCCAACCATGCCCTTTCTGACATGACCATCCTTGGCCTCCTCCATTGCCAAAACGTTGGAGGATCAACACCTCATCTTCCGCCTAGGCTGCCTCCTGCCTGGTGGACTCAACATTGGGTTCTCCAATTTCAAATAACCTTCCTCCCCATCCCCTGACTCCCTTCCCAGCCCCTCCCCCATCCCTTCCACTGCTCCCTGCCACCAACTGGATCCATTCCATCCATTGACCAACCAGGTCGTACCCTCTACCTGTCTTCACCTATCCCCTACTTCACCACCCTGCCCCCGCCACCCCCCTTTATCTGCAGCTCCCCCTCACACCCAGCCCCAGTCCTGAAGAAGGGTTACTCCTGAAACATTGACATCTCCACCTCCTGACGCTGCCTGGCTTGCTGTGTTCTCCCAGCCTCCTGCTTGTCTACCATTGGATTCCAGCATCTGCAGTGTTTTCTGTCTCTGGCAGTTTAGTCAGCAGACGCACCAGCCTCTGTATGAAAATGCTGCCACTCAGGCCCCTTTTAAATCTTTCCCCTCCCACCTTAAACCTATACCCACTAGCATTTAGGCTCCCCTACCTTAGGGAAAAGACATTTAACGTTCATCCTATCCATGCTCCTCATGATTTTATAAACCCCTATACAGTCAATAAAGTTAAAAATCACACAACGCAAGGTTATAGTCCAACAGGTTTATTTGGAAGCACTAGCTTTTGGAGCACTGCCCCTTCATCAGGTGGTTAAACCTGTTGGACTATAACCTGATATTGTGTGATTTTTAACTTTGTACATCCCAGTCCAACACTGGCGTCCCCAAATCATGTCTATAAGGTCATTGCTTAATCTGCTATCTTCAGTGGGAAATAAGTCCCAGCCTATCTAGCAACTCCTTATAAGCCAAACCTTCCAGTCCCTTGTAAGTCCAACCTGCACCCTTTCCAACGTAATCATATCCCTGCTATAGCAGGGCAACCAGAACTGAATGCAGTCCTGCAAACGTGGCCTCACCAACGTCCCGTCCAGTTGCAACATCACGTCCCAAGTCCTGTACTCAATGAGCTGAGCAATGAAGGCAAGCGTACCGAACGCCTTCTTCACTGCCCTGCTGACCTGTCGCTTGTTGTACGTGGGAACTTGCTGTGAGTAAGATGGTTGTGCAGTTCAACGTGTTGACTAAAACATTCCTCGGGACATTCTTGAACAAGAATGTAGGCATCATTGGTTAGGCCAGAATGTAATGCGCAAATTGTCCCAGAGAAGACGCCATTTTTCTTCAACCACCCCCCCCCCCCCCAAAAACATAGAGAATGGGAGCAGGTGTGGAGGCCATTCGGTCCTTTGAGTCTATCCTCTGGTTAGGTTTGATCATCCAACACAGTATCCTGCTCCCACTTTCTCCCCCATTCCCTTTGAATTGTGTCAAACTCCATTGCAATCCGTGCGCTGGAGCTCCACCCAGAGTGACGTTGGAAAGGCAAACCTGATATTTTGATCCATTGGTCATGGGAAATGCTGAATGACGGCAAAGTTTTCTTTCTTTTGAAAATGTGGATGGTTTTGGTCGGGTAAATGGGGAGAGATGCTTCTAATTGTGAGTCAGTCCAAAACTGAGGCCTACTGGTCTAAGCTCGTCACTAATGCCTCCTGTAGGTGGATGAGAACATGGAACGCGAGCATTCAATACGATCATAGCTGATCCTCAGTCTCAATGGCACGTTCCTGCTTTCTCCTCAGACACCTTGACGGTTGTCTTTGGAAAGGCCAATCCAGAAGCATTGCTCTGGATCACTGCATCAGCAAAGGGGACGGAGAAACTGGGCGAATGGAATGGAAGGGGCGGCACGTCGGCTCAGTGGTTGGCACCGCTGACTCACGACGACGGGGGTCCCGGGTTCGATCCCAGCCTCGGGCGGCAGTCCGTGTGGAGTTTGTCCCTGCGTGGGGTTATCCTGCGGGTGCTCCGTGGATGGTTAGGGTGGATTGGCCGTGCTAAATTACCCCCATAGTGGTGCAGGCTGGGTGGGTTAGCCATGGGAAACGGGAATGGGTCTGGGCGGTCTGCCCTTCCGACTCGATTGGGCCAATTGGCCTGTTTCTCCACTCTAGGGGGACTCTGTGAGGCGTAGAGGTAGCTGCAGCAGCCAAGAGGCCTTGTAAGACAGGAGAAGCTGTAACCGTTTGGAAAAGAAACACAAATAAGAGGGGCATTGGATGGTTATTTAGATAAAAGTATTCTGGTCTCTCTGCCAGAGGGAAGATTGTTAAACTTGAAAGGGTTCAGAAAAGATTTACAAGGATGTTGCCAGGGTTGGAGGATTTGGGCTACAGGGAGAGGCTGAACAGGCTGCGGCTGTTTTCCCTGGAGCGTCAGAGGATGAGGGGTGACCTTATCGAGGTTTATAAAATCATGAGGGGCATGGATGGGGTAAATAGACAAAGCCATTTCTCTGGGGCAGGGGAGACCAGAACTAGAAGGGTGTAGGTTTAGGGTGAGAGGGGAAAGACTTAAAGGGAGCTAAGGGGCAACGTTTTCACCCAGAGGGTGGTGGGTGAACGGAATGAGCTGCCAGAGGAAGTGGCGGAGGCTGGTACAATTACAGCATTTAAAAGGCATCTGGATGGGTGTATGAATAGGAAGGGGTTAGAGGGATATGGGCCGGGTGCTGGGAAATGGGACTGGATTAAGTTAGGATATCTGGTCGGCATGGACGGTTGGACCAAAGGGTCTGTTTCTTTGTTGTCTGACTCTAAATGGTAGGAATATGGGGAGGAAAAGCAAGAGATTGGCACTGGGGGAATACCACGGCACGATGGGACAAACAGCCTCTTTCTGCGCCAGCAACAACTCTGCGAATGAGCTGAATCCTCCCCTTCAGTCCCCACCAGTACCCACAGGAGAGCAGTACTGACCCCAAGCAACAGAAGCAGAAACTGCTGGAGAAACTCAGCAGGTCTCAGAGCAGAGTTGACGTTCCGTCTCAGGTGTGGAAGGGGCTGCAGAAACTGGGTTTAGAGTTGGGCTGGGTGGGGGGACGGTTAAAAGGGAAATTTGGCACAATTAGATCATTGCTTGAGCAGTGAATGGGTTAACTCGAGGGCATGTATTCATTCCCAAATTAGGCCTGATGGGACTGCTCCAAGCCTCACAAGGTTTCCCCAGGGTGAGGAAGGGAATCAATAATACGCTCATCTGCACGGCCAAGATTGCTCTTGTAATGGCCGTTGATTCATCACTATTCACGGCCGGACTGAAGGTGATGGGAATTGAATCGTTCCAATTACGTTATCATAAATCTGGGCCTCCAGCTCTCCGGGGTCTTGCGATAACACGCAGCGCTTGGCTGTTCTGGGTACTGGCTGTGTCCTGTCAGTGCCGTTTCGCTCAATCTGTCAACAGCTCTGCCTTCCCTGACCACTCCCAGCCCCCCCATTGAGATTTATACAGTCCTTCCCTTCCCGGTCCACGGTTCCACCAGTGCCAGCAGCCCACTTGCATCCATCAACAGTGCAATTGCCTCTCTCCATCTCTTCTGTTTTAACACACTCCCTTCAGACCTGTTTCTGAGGCCACTCTCCTTCCCAAGGTGGCTGGGTGTTAAATGTTGTTCAGTTTGCTCCTGCCAGGCATCTCAAGGCACTTTTTTACTTCGTCAGAAATGCTTTGCAAAGAGTCAGAGAATTGTAGTTGGAGGCCATTCAGCCCCTGTGTTGATGTGTGTGCGTGCGTGCATGTGTGCGCACGTGTGTGTGTGCACCAACCCACCCAATGATAAGTTCAGTCAATACCATTCTCCCCCTTTAACCCTGCACATTCTTCCTTTTCAGATTGCAGTCTGGTTCCATTTTTTAAAATTCAGTTGTGTCGCTGGCCAGGCCAGCATTTATCACCCGTTCCCTTGAGAAGGTTGGGGGGGGGGTGAGCTGCCATCTTGAATCGCTTGCAGTCCACCTGCTGTGGGTTGACCCACAATGCCCTTAGGGAGGGGATTCCAGACTTGGGACCCCAGTGAAGGAACAGCCGATATATTTCCAAGTCAGGGTGGTGAGTGGCTTGGAGGGGAACTTGCAGGGGTGGTGTTCCCATGTATCTGCTACCCTTGTCCTTCTAGTTGGAAGTGGTGGTGGAAGGTGCTGTCTAAGGATTGTTGGTGAATTTCTGCAGTGCATTTTGTAGGTGGTACACACGGCTGCTACTGAGTGCTGGGGGTGGAGGGAGTGGATGCTTGTGGGTGTGGTGCCAATCAAATGGGGGCTACTTTGTCCTGGATGGTGTCGAGCTTCTTGAGTGTTGTTGGAGCTGCCCCCATCCAGGCAAGTGGGGAGTATTCCATCACCCTCCTGCCTTGGGCCTTGTCGAAGGTGGGACAGGCTTTGGGGAGTCAGGAGGTGAGTTACTTGCTGACCTCTGACCTGCTCTTGTAGCCACTGTGGTTATGTAGCGAGTCCAGTTGAGTTTCTGTTCAATGGCAACCCCCAGGATGTTGATAGTGGGGGGGTTCAATCAAATGTTTCAATTGAAGCAACCTTTAAACTAATGTCTCCATAGTTCTACGGGACATGAGTCTGCTCTCTCAGTAGAGAGATGGCTGGAGTTGGTTTAAACTGAGGATGAGGGGTGGGAGGTTGAGAAGGAGAGTTCTTCGTGGTAACCTCAGCCAGTGTGAGGATTGAACCCATGGTGCATTGCAAGCATGCCAACCATCCTGCCCCTCACCCACTCTCAGGCAGCACGCTCCAAACTTGCTGGCCAGCAATCTCTTACTCCTCAGGTCAGTTTGTTTTGCGAGTTGCCCCCTCTTTCAGGAGTTGGGGGCAGATCCTGCACACCTACACTTGTCCAGATCTCTTTCAGGATTTGAAAACCTCAGTCAACTCTCCTCTGTGTTCCCCCCCCCCAGTTATCAGGGAAAAGCAATCTCAGCGTCTCCCGTTCATCTTGGGGCCTAGAGTCCTAAGTGAACGTTGTTGTTGTCAGCGCACAGGTCATAGAGATGGAAACAGACCCTTCAGTCCAACCCGTCCACACCAACCAGATATCCCAACCCAATCTAGTCCCACCTGCCACCACCCGGCCCATATCCCTCCAAACCCTTCCTATTCATATACCCATCCAGATGCCTTTTAAATGTGGCAATTGTACCAGCCTCTGGTAAGGGATAGGAGAATGTCATACTGCCCCCTGTTCAATGAGTTTGTGGCTGATCAGTATCAAACCCATCTACTTCCCTGGGTCCTGTGTCCCACACACCTATTGTCTGTCAAAGACATATCAGTGCTGGAAATTTTCCAATTAACTCCCATCGTCCCTAGCTTTACGATTCCAGACTTCCACTCTGCTCTCTTCACATCTTCTCTCAACAGTACGCCTCTTGTTTTTAAAAGTTACGCCTTCTGCTTTGTTTGACAACAAAGAGGGAACTCAAAGCCGCAGCGAAATCTCCAGTATCGACTTTCTGCTAGAGTTTAATTCTCACTTTTAATAAAACCTGATCCGCAGCCTAAGCTCTAAGTCCCCCACAGTGTTTATGAAAACGCAATTCTCAGGATGTGGAGGTCGCTGGCTGGGCTCAGCGTTTATTGACCGTCCCTAGTTGCCCCCTGCCTTCTCAAACTGCTGCAGTCCACTTGGCCTAGATAGATAGATAGATAGATAGATAGATAGATAGATAGATAGATAGATAGATAGATCCACAACATCAATTCGGAGGAAGATCCAGGATTTTGACCTCAGCAACAGCGAAGGAACGGCCGATATATTTCCAAGTCAGAATGGTGAGTGGCTTGGAAGGGAACTTGGTGTTCCCATCTATCTGCTACCCCTTGCCCTTTTAGGTGCTAGATTTACCATTGACTTTCGGTTATCAGAAGTGGAATGGTGTCTGCGTTGTGGGGAACTGATGAAGGGCTTATGCCCGAAACGTCGAATTTCCTGTTCCTTGGATGCTGCCTGACCTGCTGCGCTTTTCCAGCAACACATTTTCAGATACAGCAGACAGCCTTCCAGCTGGTTGACCATGGGATGCATCACACTCTGGTTAACCGTCGACTTTCTTTTTAATTCCTTCCACGAGATGTGGAAGAGGTCACCCCCTCAGCCTCCGACGCTCCAGGGAAAACAGCCCCAGCCTATTCAGCCTCTCCCTGTAGCTCAAACCCTCCAACCCTTGTAAATCTTTCCAAATGCAAATCAACTTTAATGTTTTTTTTAAAAAAATTGCCCTTCATGTCTCTTTTTAAATCTCTCTTCTCGCACCTTAACAATGCGCCCCCTAGTTTTGAAATCCCCCATTCTGGGGAAAAAGATACCAGCAGTTAACCCTATCTGGTTCCCCTCCTGATTTTATAAACCTGTACAAGGTCAAATCCTCAACCTCCTGCATTCCAGTGAAAAAAATCCCAGCCTTCGTTTGACGCTCAAACCTTCCATACTCGGCAACATCCTGGTAAATCTCCCCCGAACCCTCTCCAGCTGAGTAATATCCTTCTCGCGTGAAAATCTTCCCACTTGGCAGTGAGCTGTTTGATGTCTGAAGGCTTTTTTTCATTGCTGATGCTATTTTATTTCACCGAACTGACCGTGAGTATTCACTGCGTCGAGCGATGTCCTTGGAGTTCCAGTCAGCAAAGTGCTGACAAGGAAGTGCAGC
Organism: Hemiscyllium ocellatum; assembly: GCF_020745735.1. Lineage (NCBI taxonomy): Eukaryota > Metazoa > Chordata > Chondrichthyes > Orectolobiformes > Hemiscylliidae > Hemiscyllium > Hemiscyllium ocellatum. The sequence continues at coordinate 23,779,661 of NC_083435.1, read as the reverse complement.
ACTCACTCTCTTGAAGGGCAGAACTAACCGCCAACATCCCCCCACTGCCACCACCCAGCCATCCTCTCCATCGATGCTGCTGATCAATAGTCTGTCTCCGACAGCGAATTAAAGTTTCAAGAGACAGAAGAAGCTGATAGTCCCGTTAACCCTTCAACGCAGACATTTCAGACTCGGTCTGTGCCCGCTGTTAGCCCGAGGTAAAACGAGGTGCCCGTAGGAGCCCAAAAGATGAAAGAATGGTTTGGGGAATCATACAGTCATAGAGATGTACAGCACGGAAACAGACCCTTCGGTCCAACCCGTCCCTGCCGACCAGGTATCCCAACCCAATCTAGTCCCACCTTCCAGCACCCGGCCCATATCCCTCCAAACCCTTCCTATTCATATTCTCATCCAAATGCCTCTTAAATATTGTAATTGTACCAGCCTCCACCATTTCCTCTGGCAGCTCATTCCACACATGTACCACCCTCTGCATGAAAAAGTTGCCCCTTAGGTCTCTTTTATATCTTTCCCCTCTCACCCTAAACCTATGCCCTCTAGTTCTGGACTCCCTGACCCCAGGGAAAAGACTTTGTCCATTTACCCTATCCATGCCCCTCATGATTTTATAAACCTCTATAAGTTCACCCCTCAGCCTCCGACACTCCAGGGAAAAGAGCCCCAGCCTGTTCAGCCTCTCCCTGTAGCTCAGATCCTCCAACCCTGGCAACATCCTTGTAAATCTTTTCTGAACCCTTTCAAGTTTCACAACATCTTTCCGATGGGAGGGAGACCAGAATTGCACGCAATATTCCAACAGTGGCCTAACCAATGTCCTGTACAGCCACAACATGACCTCCCAACTCCTGTACTCAATACTCTGGCCAATAAAAGAAAGCATACCAAACACCTTCTTCACTATCCTATCTACCTGCGACTCCACTTTCAAGGAGCTAAGACATGTACAGGCGAGGCCTCTTCTGTATCCAGTTCCGGTCACCCTGTTGTAGAAAGAATAATAGTACACGAGAGAGGGTTCAGAAGAGATTTACCAGGATGTTGCAGGGTATAGAAGGTTTGAGTTATAAAGATAGGCTGGGACTTTTTTCACTGGAGTGTAGGAGGTGACCTCACAGAGGTTTATAAAATCGGGAGGGGTGGAAATAGAGTTAATGGTGGGTGTCTTTTCCCAAAGATGAGGGATTTCGAGACGGGGAGGGGGGCATATTTTTAAGGTGAAAGGAGAGAGACTTAAAGAAGAAACAAAGTGCAACTTTTTTACGTAGAGGGTGATTCGTGCGTGAAATGAACTTCCTGAGGAAGTGATGGTTGCGGGGTACAATTACAGCGTTTATATGACACTGAGAGAAGTAGATGAACAGGAAATGTTTGGAGGGATATGGGACAGGAGCAGGCAGTTGGGACTGGTTTAGTTTGGGATTATGGTCGGCATGGACTGGTTGGACCGAAGGGTCTGTTTCCATGTTGTATGACTCTGTAAGATTGAAACGCTGAACGATGTGCATTCGCATAGCACCTTTCACAACCCAAGACCTACCACAGTATCCTAAATCCCGTGAAGTATTCCTGAGGGGTCTACCTCTTGTTGAAAGATGGGAAGCCCTCAGCCAATTTTCACTCACTATCCGTGCCCTCCCCCCTCATGATTTTATAAACCTCTAAGAGGTCACCCCTCAGCCTCCGACGCTCTGGTGAAAACAGCCCCAGCCTGATCAGTTATCAACTTCAGCCAGGACAGGGAAACTGGCCGCGGTTGTCTTTCACAGATGTGGACGTGGTACATTTTGCTTCTACTTGGGAGAGCAGACCAGGCCCTTGGATTAACCCCTCATCAAATCACCAGTATAAGTACTCTTTCACTGTCATGTCAGCTGGGATTTACAGGCTTAAGTTTTTCAAGTCGAGAATTGAACCCACCGTCTTTGTTTTCCGAAAATGCATACAATTTAAACACAGAATTTTGTAAATGAATACATGTCAGAACCATTTCAGATTGAATGTTGTGGGCAGCCCAGTCGGATTTAGCTTGTCTGCTTGCAGCACGTAGCAGTCTTGGGGCGCCTCAGTACAATTTTAAACATGCTGTTGATTTCCACAATGTACACGGATAAAGGCACTTCTACAGTTCCCAGCCCCACGGTGAACTGTGGCTAAAGGTGACCTTTCCCCTTTGTATCTCTGCAGCAGCAGCAGCTGCTCCAGGCTCCAGTACATCCCTCAGTATCGGGTTCTGTTAATAGGATGCTAAATGCCTAGGAGTTAAAGGTGACGAGGTAAAACAGTTGCCACGAACTAAACAGTGAATTGCAGTGAAAGGTGGATAAAGAGGAGAGCCGGGAGAGTTATGTTCCTGTGGGCGAAGGGTAATGGGTTGAAATAAAACTCTCTCCCTCGAAAGTGGATGCCTGGACTATGTCCAAAAGTATCTGGATTCCGTTGTGCGATACTCAGCCTGTGATGCACAGCTCAGAATATGCCAGTCCTCACTTCCGGGACAACCGGAGATACCAACACGTTTCAGGCTTTGAATGATGGAGTAGGCCTGAAGGAGAGGCCTGGTCCCGGTTTCTGTGTTGTCAAAGAGAGTGGCAATCCCTTCGCTGAGGTCAAGGGGGCAGGAAAGAGAGGCTCCGTAGAACTACACGACGCAATGGCGCTGTTGGGAAGGACGGGATTTCCTCTCCCAGATCCCCAAGTTTTGAAATAATTTTTAGTTGTGCCTTTTCCGCCATGTTATGCTGGAGCAGGGAGGTTTGTTTTTTTTTAAAATCGAGCATTAGCGGAGTTAGTACACAAGGTATTGAACCCTTTGTCTCCTGGCACTGAGGTAGGGAGACTACCAGTACACTGTAAGAGCCCCTACACCGAGCTAGTTTCAGATTTTTCTTCGATCAATCTGACGCAGAGATGTTACGGCCTACTCTGGACCAGGTGAGACTGGAACCTCACCCTCCTGGTCTAGCGATGGGGGGGGCCAGTGCTACAGTTGCACAACACTCCTTGCTCAGAGCCAGTTTTACACCTGACCACAAGGCGAACACTTCAAACCTTTTAAACGGTTTCTCCAGGAATTGGCAGGACACAGGGTCGCTGAATGACACCTTGTCTCTCTGGCCACTGTGCATCGAGCAGCCTCGTTGTTTGAAACCACCTCAATCAGGCCACCCTTTTGGGGGTGAAAAAGAAGTCAAAAAACCTTCCTTGCAGCCAATCCTTGCTCTTGATCTCATACTTCTGGGTCTATTCCAGTAAATCTTTTCTCTCGGTCACAGCCCAGTCCATCAGGCAAGCCAACTTTCCACCCATCGACCTCCATCTTCACTTCTCTCTGTCTCGGGAAGGCAGCCAGCATCATCAAAGACCCCTCCCACCCCCCGTTATAATCACTTCCAACCTCTTCCATCGGGCAGAAGATACTAAAGCTTAAACGCGCGTACCAACAGATTCATGAACAGCTTCTTCCTCGCGGTTACTGGACCCATGAACGGACCCCTCAGATTTTAAATCCAATGTTGAACCTGCTCTCTGTGCACGTTCTCTGTAACCATGACATTGAACAGAGCGAGGAATACAATCTCCCTGATGGTATGATCAGTCCACACTACATGCAAAACAAAATTTTTCACTGTACCTCGGTACATGTGACAATACCAAAATCAAATTAAAAATAAAACCTCCTTAAAAGAAATTCATCAAGGATCTTCAGCAGCTCCCAAACCTACGACCACTTCCACCTAGAAGGACAAGGGCAGCAGATACATGACCACACCACCCCCTGCAAATTCCCTTCCAGGCCACTCACCATCCTGACTTGGAAATATATCGGCCGTTCCTTTGGGTCAAAATTCTGGAATTCCCTCCCTCAGGGCATCGTGGGTCAACGCACAGCAGGTGGACTGCAGCGGTTCAAGATGGCAGCTCACCCCCTCCACCCCCCCAACCTTCTCAAGGGACCACCTAGGGATAGGTAATAAATGCTGGGCCCAGCCAGTGATGCCCACATCCAACAAACGAGTTATATAAAACAGAGAAAGAAAAGCAGTTGCTGAGAGGGTGGAGAATGCATTGTGAGTTTTTTTCCCTTGCCTCTCTCAAGCCCAGACAGTGACCAACACACGCTCTGTCTCCTTCTCTCTGTCTCTATTCTATTGTCTCTCTCTCTCTTTCTCTGTCTCTCTCTGTCTCTGTCTCTCTCTGTCACTGTCTGCCTCTGTGTGTTGTTGTGTGTGTGTCTCCCTGTGTGTGTGTGTGTGTGTGTGTGTCTCTATCTCTCTCTCCCTCTCGCTGTCACTGTCTGTCTCTGTCTGTCTGTGTGTGTGTATATGTGTGACTCTGTGTGTGTGTGTGTCTCTCTCTCTTCTCTGCCTCTCTCTCTTGTGTCTGTGTCTGTCTGTCTGTCTGTCTCTCTGTCACTGTGTGTGTGTGTTTGTGTGTGTGTGTGTGTTTCTCTCTCTTATGTCTGTGTCTGTCTGTCTCTCTCTCTCACTCTGTATCTCTCTGTATCTGTGTCTGTCTGTGGCTCTCTCTCTCTCTCTCTCCCTCTCTTTCATTGCCTGTCTCTTGCTCTGTCTGTCTCTATCTATGTGAGTGTGTATATGTGTGTCTCTCTTTCTCTATCCATCTCTCTCTCTCTCTCTGTCACTGCCTGTGTGTGTATGTGTGTGTGTGTGTCTCCCTGTGTGTGTGTCTCTCTCTGTCACTTTCTGTCTCTGTCTCCGTGTGTGTGTGTTTGCGTGTGTGTCTCTCTCTCCCTCTCTCTCTCTCTCTTGTGTCTGTGTCTGTCTGTCTCGATCTCTCTCTCTCTCTCTCTCTGTCTCTATCTGTGTGAGTGTGTATGTGTGTCTCTCTCTCGCTGTCCCTCTCTGTCACTTCTGTCTCTGTCTGTGTCTGTCTCTCTCTCTCCCTCTGTCTGTCTGTGTCTCTCTCTGTCTCTGTGTCTTTCTCTCTCTCTCTCTCTATATATATATATATATTTCTCTGTCTCTCTCTGCCTTGCTCTCTGTCTCTCTCTCACATATAAACACAATTAAAATTAGATTTTATTGTCACATGTACTCATTTATAGGAATACAGGAGAGTGTCCTGAGTTCATGGCTGTCTGGGGACGTCTGAGATTTGCTGTGCCCACTCAAACACAGGGGACCATGAGTGCTGAAAACAGTCTTTTATTAGCAGTGACGGTAATCACAGTCTGCAGCTAATGAACCTTCTGTTTAAGTAGAGGAGGCCACTGCCCCCATGCTCAGACAAAACACACAGGAAAGGGTACGTTACCAGGCAGTTCCCAGGGGGCAGTGATTAAAACAAGCAGATGGGGGGGGGTGGGAGGTGGAATTGCAGACTCACATTATTCCCCAAACCCCTCCCAAACCTAAAGTTCCGGCACGTCCATATCCACTCTCTCTTCTCTGTCACATCTGCAAGGATCACCGTACAATTCAGCTCAGTGTTGCACCTCCCTTGTTATCTGCAACTCTCTGCCTTTGAGAAATATCGATAATTCTGGTTACTTGACCATCTCCGATTTTAATCGCTTGAATCTCTCTCTGCCTCTCTACTGCCCTTTCCTGATGTCAAGGTACTCCATAAAACCAGCAATTGTAACCGACCTATTGGGATCTATCCCAATATCCCCCTATCCCACTGGTTCCAATGTTATCTGGTAGCTCTCCGGTCAATTGCCTTGGGATGGTATTGAAGGTGCTATATGAGTGGTAACAGGTTACAACTGCTCTCCTGAACAACTTGACACCCTAATACAGTAAGATACCTTGCCGTGAGGAATCCTTCCCTCAGACATAGCTCAGTCTCAACTGACAGTCAGGTGGGGGAACAGCAGTGAACCGCCTAAATTCTCAGAGGGTCAGTACTGAGGGAGTGCTGCACTGTCAGAAGGTCAGTACTGAGGGAGTGCTGCACTGTCAGAGGGTCAGTACTGAGGGAGTGCCACACTGTCAGAGGGTCAGTACTGAAGGAGTGCAGCACTGTCAGAGAGTCAGTACTGAGGGAGTGCCGCACTGTCAGAGGGTCAGTACTGAGGGAGTGCTGCACTGTCAGAGGGTCAGTACTGAAGGAGTGCAGCACTGTCAGAGAGTCAGTACTGAGGGAGTGCCACACTGTCAGAGGGTCAGTACTGAAGGAGTGCAGCACTGTCAGAGGGTCAGTACTGATGGAGTGCCGCACTGTCAGAGGGTCAGTACTGAGGGAGTGCTGCACTGTCAGAGGGTCAGTACTGATGGAGTGCCGCACTGTCAGAGGGTCAGTACTGAGGGAGTGCCACACTGTCAGAGGGTCAGTACTGAAGGAGTGCAGCACTGTCAGAGGGTCAGTACTGATGGAGTGCCGCACTGTCAGAGGGTCAGTACTGAGGGAGTGCTGCACTGTCAGAGGGTCAGTACTGATGGAGTGCCGCACTGTCAGAGGGTCAGTACTGAGGGAGTGCCGCACTGTCAGAGGGTCAGTACTGAGGGAGTTCTGCACTGTCAGAGGGTCAGTACTGAGGGAGTGCAGCACTGTCAGAGTGTCAGTGCTGAGGTAGTGCCGCACTGTCAGAGGGTCAGTACTGAGGGAGTGCCGCACTGCCAGTGGGTCAGTACTGAGGGAGTGCAGCACTGTCAGAGGGTGAGTGCTGAGGTAGTGCCGCACAATCAGAGGGTCAGTGCTGAGGGCGTGCCACACTGTCAGAGGGCCAGTACTGAGGGATTGCTGCAATGTCGGAGGGTCAGTACTGAAGGAGTGCTGCACTGTCGGAGGGTCAGTACTGAGGGAGTGCCGCAGTGTCGGAGGGTCATTAGTAAGGGAGTGTCGCACTGTCAGAGGGTCAGTACTGAGGATGTGCCGCACTGTCAGAAGGTCAGAACTGAGGGAACACCGCACTGTCAGAGGGTCAGTACTGAGGGAGTGCTGCACTGTCAGAGGGTCAGTACTGATGGAGTGCCGCACTGTCAGAGGGTCAGTACTGAGGGAGTGCCGCACTGTCAGAGGGTCAGTACTGAGGGAGTTCTGCACTGTCAGAGGGTCAGTACTGAGGGAGTGCAGCACTGTCAGAGTGTCAGTGCTGAGGTAGTGCCGCACTGTCAGAGGGTCAGTACTGAGGGAGTGCCGCACTGCCAGTGGGTCAGTACTGAGGGAGTGCAGCACTGTCAGAGGGTGAGTGCTGAGGTAGTGCCGCACAATCAGAGGGTCAGTGCTGAGGGCGTGCCACACTGTCAGAGGGCCAGTACTGAGGGATTGCTGCACTGTCGGAGGGTCAGTACTGAAGGAGTGCTGCACTGTCGGAGGGTCAGTACTGAGGGAGTGCCGCAGTGTCGGAGGGTCATTAGTAAGGGAGTGTCGCACTGTCAGAGGGTCAGTACTGAGGATGTGCCGCACTGTCAGAAGGTCAGAACTGAGGGAACACCGCACTGTCAGAGGGTCAGTACTGAGGGAGTGCAGCACTGTTGGAGGGTCATTACTGAGGGAGTGTTGCACTGTCAGAGGGTCAGTGATGAGGGATTGCCGCACTGTCAGAGGGTCAGTACGAGGGAGTGCCGCACTGTCAGAGGGTCAGTACTGAGGGAGTGCCGCACTGTCGGAGGGTCATTAGTAAGGGAGTGTCGCACTGTCAGATGATCAGTACTGAGGATGTGCTGCACTGTCAGAGGGGCAGTATTGAGGGAGCACCGTACATTCGGAGGGTCAGATGTGCCATTTTTCAGACAAAGAGTTTATGATTGAGGTGTGACTGGTTGGAGGTGAGAAATCTGATGGTATTCATCTCAGGAAGATCAAGTCTATTCTGTACAGGATATATCCCTCAACCAACTCTAAACATTGTCGCATGGCTGTTGTGCACAGATGGACTGCTTCACCTCTTGCTTTGTGGCAGGGAATATATTTTGAAAGGCTTCTTCACTGAGTGTGTGAAGGGGACCTGCTAAGTGTGGAGCTGAGCCCACCATTAGATCTGCCATAGTCTTATTTAACCTCAGAGCGGCTGTCATCAGCTGAAGGACCTACTCCTGCTCCAGAACGTCTGATCTCACACGATTGTGAACGGCGTTGTCGGTCTTTCTTCCAAATGGACCCGTTTCCTGGGGAGGTCTGGGATTTCGACTGGAGGGAAGGAACGGCGGAATTATATTTCCAAGTCGGAATGGCGAGTGGCTTTGGAGGGGGACTTGCAGGGGCTGCCGTGGCCATGTATCTGCTGCCCCTGGTCCTCCTAGATGGTCAAGGTGGCGGGTTTGGAAGGTGCCATCGAAGGAGGTGTTGCTGCAGGGCATCTTGTAGCTGGTACACCCTGCTGCCACCCTTCACAGAAGGATTGGATGTGAGGCCGGAGAAACTGGCTGCGTTGCCTGATTTTGCCAGCGTGTGTAGGAACTGCTCTCCTCCAGGCGAGGGGAGAGTATTCGATCACGTTGCTAACGGCTGTGTACCAGCGGCAAACCCTGCTTCAGGTCAACGTCTCACCTGAAAGTAGAATGCTCCTGTCCTTGTGCTGCACTGGAATATTCACCTTGTTCCTCACGCTCAGATGCTGGAGCAGGTTTACGAGTCGCAGGGGGCTGACTCCCAGACCCATCCTGCTCCTTCACGATAACATCCACAGCTTGTGTGCATGAACCGGGCTGGACTCATCACAACTTAACAGGGGGCGCCACGTAGTAGTAAATTGCTTCCTCAGAGGTAAACTCTCCTTGGTTAGACTCCAACGTGTTCCACATATCTGTTGCTCTGTGTGAAGAATTCAAAGACCCTTCGCCCATTAAGTTTGTTCGCACTGCTGCCTCACAGCACTGGGGTCCCCAGGTTCGATTCCAGCCTTGGGTGACTGACTGTGTGGAGTTTGCACATTCTCCCCGTGTAAGCGTGGGTTTCCTCCGGGTGCTCTGGTTTCCCCCCACAGTCCAAAGATGGGCAGGTCAGGGTGGATTTGCCCATGCTAAATTGCCCTAGTGCTAGGTACATTAATCAGAGGGGAATGGGTCTGGGTGGATTACTCTTCGGAGGGTCGGTGAGGACTGGTTGGGCTGAAGGGCCTGTTTCCACACTGTAGGGAATCTCATCAGAATGCGAGACCCTTCATACAATTCGTGGGTGATTCCAGCAGGGAAGGAAGCCATTCCTGTCCCTCCTGTGTGTCCCCAAGAGCAAGTCACCCTGGCTCTCTCTGCCTAGCTTTACCCCCATCGCGCCCCCTTCCCCGAACTTTCCTTTCTCTTCATTTCAATCATCCAATCCTCTTTCCAAACGTCGTCGATTCTGTCTCCACTTGGAGCTCCCAACCACTCAAAATGTCAAAAACGTTCTTTCTGCTTTTTTCCATCTATTCATGGGATGATGGTGTAACTGGTTAGGCCCGGCATTTATTACCTATCCCTCATGGCCTAGAGGGCGGTTGAGAGTCAACCACGCCACTGTGGGCCTGGAGTCACATGTAGGCCAGACCGGGTAACGATGGCAGATTTCCCTTCCCTAAACGGACATTGGTGAACCAAATGGGGTTTTCCCCTGACAATTGGCAATAGATTAACAGTAGTCATTAGATTCTTAATTCCAGGTTCAAGTTCCAGGGTGGGATTCAAACCTGGGTCCCCAGAGCATTGTCTGGGTCTCTGGATTAATAGTCCACCAGGCCATCAACTCTCGCTTCCTTCGCCAAGCACCTTAAACCAATGCCTACTGCTTCTAGACTGTTCCCGCAATAGGGTTGGCTAGGTGGCTCAGACCCGGGTTCGATTCCTGCCTCGGGAGTGACTGACTGTGTGGAGTTTGCACGTTCTCCCTGCGTCTGTGTGGGTTTCCTCCGGGCGCTCCGGTTTCCTCCCACAGTCCAAAGATGCGCAGGTTAGGGTGGAATGGCTAAATTGCCCCATAGTCAAGGGTAAATATTAGGGTAGGGGAATGAGTCTGGATGGGTCACTCCTCGGAGGGTTGGTGTGGGTGGACGTGTTGGCCAAAGGGCCTGTTTCCACACCGTAGGGAATCTAATCAGGCAGTTACTTCCACCCACCCTTATCACTACGAACACCTTCATCCACCTCTTTGTGATTTTTCCTTTCTCCTGAAGGAGCAAGCCTTCCCCACCCCACCCCACCCCTCCCCCCCAGCTTCTCCAATTACCCACAGTCCTCACCCTGGACACCTTTTTGCCAATCCATTCTGCTGACCCACCAACCCCTTCGCATTCTCCCTGCTCAGAATTGCACACACTCATCCAGTGCCTGCCACAGGCTCCTGGAAGGAAGCTGAAAGTTATCTTGTGCAGAGCCGCTGCCATAGTAAGATGAGACATTAAGACCTTCTTGAACAGTGGAGCAGGTTAGGTTGCAGGTGGCACGGTGGCTCAGCGGTTAGCACCGCTGCCTCACAGCACCCAGAACCCGGGTTCGATTCTAGCCTCGGGTGACTGTGTGGAGTTTGCACGTCCTCCCCGTGTCTGCGTGCGTTTCCTCCCACAGTCCATAAATGTGCAGGATAGGTGGATTGGCCATGCTCAATTGCCCATGGTGCTAGGTGCATTAGTCAGGGGGAGATGGGTCTGGGTGGGTTAGTCTTCGGAGAGTCGGTGTGGGCTGGAAGGGCCTGTTCCCATGCTGTAGGGAATCTAATCATAGGCTTGTATGTAGCTTGCTCTAAACATTGTTGTGTTTGTAATCTACAACAATTATTTACAATCCTGCATACTTTATGGACCAGATTATCAATTACTGCATTCAATGTTCGGTACTTCAACACTAGTCCTTCACTCCCTTTAGAACCGTATCCGCTATTCAGTCTATGACCCAGCTGCTCTCTCCTGGACTAACTGATGTACCCAAGCCTGCTCCCATACTCCTTCTCTAACTGCGCTCTGTTCCTGTTCTCTTCACATATCGTTTGTACAGCGATAGGCAGATGGAATGTGTAAAATTGGAATCGTCCATGTTCTCCACAGGAGCCAAGAGTGGTCCCACGTTATTGGTATCGTCTATCGCCTTTCCCCTCCCTCGCTCACCGCGCCTCTCCCCCCTACATCCGCCTTCCTTCCTGGTGAGCCGTGTAAGATTCCAAGGGGGCTCGGCAGGGGAGATTCTGACGGGGGAAACGTAGCAGCAGCCGGAGACCCAGGTTCGATTCCAGCCTCAGGCGACTGTCCGTGTGGAGTTTGCACATTTCTCCCCGTGTCTGCGTGGGTTTCCTCTGGGTGCTCCGGTTTCCTCCCACAATCCAAAGATGTTAGGGTGGCTTGGCCCATGCTAAATTACCTCACAGTGTCCAGGGACGTGCAGATTAAATGGGTTAGCCATAGGAAATGCAGGGAGAGGGTAGGCCGTGGGTCTGGGTGGGATACTCTTTGGAGGGTGGTTGTAGACTCGATGGGCTGAATGGCCTGCTTCCACACTTTGGGATTCTACAGCTCAGCACCTCCAAAGCTTCTTATCTCATAGGTTTGCCACATTATCACAGAGACTGCATATTATGAACTGCTTGCAAACCATATTTAGTTGTGAGAGCCACAACGTATATGTGAATTGGTCTCGAGAAACCATCCAGACTTGACCAGTCCCAAAAACACAGCGGCTACAAGAGCAGGTCGAGGGCTAGGAACACTGCAGTGAGTAACTCACCTCCTGACTCCCCAAAGCCTGTCCACCATCTACAAGGCACAAGTCAGGAGGGTGATGGAATACTCCCCACTTGCCCTGGATGGGGGCAGCTCTATCAATTCCTGAGGAAGGGCGTTTGCCCAAAAACATTGATTTGCCTGCTCCTCAGATGCTGCCTGACCTGCTGTGCTTTTCCAGCACCACTCTAATCTTGGCAGCCCCATCAACACTCAAGAAGCTTGACCCCATCCAGGACAAAGCAGGCCCCCACTTGGTTGGCACCACACCCAGACAGCTCAGAGGCAGCAGCGTGTACCATCTACAAGGTGCACCGCAGAAATTCACCAGCGCTTCTTCAACAGCAACTTTGAAACTTCCAAAAGGCACCACCTCGAAGGACAAAGGCAGGAATTACACGGGAGCGCCACAGCTTGAAACTTCCCATTCTGGACGCACGCCTGACCTGACTTGGAATAAACCAAAAACAGAAACTGCTGGAAAAGCTCAGCAGGTCTGGCAGCGTCTGTGGAGAGAAAGCAGAATTAATATCTTGAGTGCAGTGACCCTTGCTCAGAACCTGCCAGACCTGCTGAGCTTCTCCAGCAATTTCTGCTCTTGTTTATGATTGACAGTGTCCTTTTTTTTGGGAGAAACCGGCTCAATTGCAGCTGGGTCAAAAAAACCCTTGGAGCTCTCTTCCTGACAGCATTCTCAGTGTGCAAGGTCTGAGGCAGCAGTTCGAAACCACCTGCCCAAGGGCAACTAGGGATGGGGCAATACACCCACATGAACAGATTATAACAAAAAAAAAGAGAGAACACTTTGTGATATCTGTGGGCTGATTAAGTGCAAGAAATTGCAAATGTCTTGCTGAGATATTTGTATCATCGATCGTCACAGGTGAGGTGCCGGAAGACTGGAGGTTGGCTAATTTGGTGCCACTGTTTAAGAAGGGTGGTAAGGACAAGTCAGGGAACTATAGACCAGTGAGCCTGACCTCGGTGGTGGGCAAGCTGTTGGAGGGAATCCTGAGGGACAGAATGTACATGTATTTGGAAAGGCAAGGACTGATTCAGGATAGTCAACATGGCTTTGTGCGTGGGAAATCATGTCTCACAAACTTGATTGAGTTTGTTGAGGAAGTAACAAAGAAGATTGATGAGGGCAGAGCAGTAGATGTGATCTATATGGACTTCAGTAAGGCATTTGACAAGGTTCCCCATGGGAGACTGATTAGCAAGGTTAGATCTCACGGAATACAGGGAGAACTAGCCATTTGGATACAGAACTGGCTCAAAGGTAGAAGACAGAGGGTGGTGGTGGAGGGTTGTTTTTCAGACTGGAGGCCTGTGACCAGTGGAGTGCCACAAGGATCGGTGCTGGACCCTCTACTTTTTTGTCATTTACACAAATGATTTGGATGCGAACATAAGAGGTACAGTAAGTAAGTTTGCAGATGACGCCAAAATTGGAGGTGTAGTGGACAGCAAAGAGGGTTACCTCAGATTACAACAGGATCTGGACCAGATGGACCAATGGGCTGAGAAGTGGCAGTTGGAGTGTAATTCAGATAAATGCGAGGTGCTGCATTTTGGGAAAGCAAATCTTAGCAGGACTTATACACTTAATGGTAAGGTCCTCGGGAGTGTTGCTGAACAAAGAGATCTTGGAGTGCAGGTTCATAGCTCCTTGAAAGTGGAGTCGCAGGTAAATAGGACAGTGAAGAAGGCGTTTGGTATGCTTTCCTTTATTGGTCAGAGTATTGAGTACAGGAGTTGGGAGGTCATGTTGTGGCTGTATAGGATATTGGTTAGGACACTAACCAATTCTGGTCTCCTTTCTATCGGAAAGATTAGATTAGACTTAGATTAGACTTACAGTGTGGAAACAGGCCCTTCGGCCCAACAAGTCCACACCGACCCGCCGAAGCGCAACTCACCCATACCCCTACATATACCCCTTACCTAACACTACAGGCAATTTAGCACGGCCAATTCACCTGACCCGCACATCTTTGGACTGTGGGAGGAAACCGGAGCACCGGAGGAAACCCACGCAGACACGGGGAGAATGTGCAAACTCCACACAGTCAGTCGCCTGAAGCGGGAATTGAACCCAGGTCCCTGGCGCTGTGAGGCAGCAGTGCTAACCACTGTGCCACCGTGCTGCCCACACGGTGTTGTGAAACTTGGAAGGGTTCAGAAAAGATTTACAAGGATGTTGCCAGGGTTGGAGGGTTTGTGCTACAGGGAGAGGCTGAACAGGCTGGGGTTGTTTTCCCTGGAGCTGACGGGTGACCTTATAGAGGTTTACAGAATTATGAGGGGCATGGATAGGGTAAATAGACAAATTCTTTTCCCTGGGGTGGGTGAGTCAAGAACTAGAGGGCATCAGTTGAGTGTGAGAGTGGAAAGATATAAAAGTGACCTTCAGGACAACTTTTTCATGCAGAGGGTGGTACGTGTGTGGGATGAGCTGCCAGAGGAAGTGGTGTGGGCTGGTACAATTACAAATTTAAGGGGCATTTGGATGGGGATATAAATAGGAAGGATTTGGAGGGATATGGGCCGTGTGCTGGCAGGTGGGATTAGATTGGGTTGGGATATCTGGTCGGCATGGACAGGTTGGACCGAAGGGTCTGTTTCCATGCTGTACATCTCTATGACTCTAATTGTCAGCTTATCAATGTCAGCCACTTCTCTCTGGGTAGGGGGATTGCGTGTGGCATCAGTGTTAACACTGATGTGGGACAGCTGCTAAATTTTCACAGACAGTGAACCTGAAGGTGATTCAGAGGGAGTAGGCACCACCACCACCTCGCCTTCGTCCAAGGCCCCAAAGGAGCCTTCCACATCCATCAAAGTTTTACCTGCACATCCACCAATATCATTTATTGTATCCATTGCTCCTGATGTGGTCTCCTCTACATTGGGGAGTCTGGACACCTCCTAGCAGAGCGCTTTAGGGAACATCTCTGGGACACCCGCACCAATCAATCTCACCGCCCTGTGGCTGAACACTTTAACTCCCCCTCCCACTCTGCCGAGGACATGGAGGTCCTGGGCCTCCTTCACCGCCGCTCCCTCACCATCTGACGCCTGGAGGAAGGTCGCCTCATCTTCCTCCTCGGAACACTTCAACCCCAGGGCATCAATGTGGACTTCACCAGTTTCCTCATTTCCCCTTCCCCCACCTCACCCTAGTTCCAATCTTCCAGCTCAGCACCGTCTTCATGACCTATCCCACCTGTCAATCTTCCTTCCCATCTATCCGCTCCACCTCCCTCTCTGACCTATGACCTTTACCCCCACCTCCATCCACCTATTGCATTCTCAGCTACCTTCTCCCAGCTCCACCCCCTCCCATTTATCTCCCCCGCCCCCACCGGTGGTTCTCAGCCTCATTCCTGATGAAGGGCTCTTGCCCGAAAGGTTGCCTTTCCTGCTCCTCTGATGCTGCCTGACCTGCTGTGCTTTTCCAGCAACACACTCTCTGACTCTGATAACTCCAGCATCTGCAGTCCTCACCTTCGCCGGGGCGGAGACCAGCCAGAGTCAACGTGAAGCAGCCCAGCTCTCTCTAGGCCCTTGCTTGACAATAAAGAGAGTGCCAAGAGGTGGAGAGGGGGGACTGGCAGTCTCCAGTCTGTCCAGGAGGATTCCAGTCTCTTGTGAGTACGGGCCTCCTCCAATCTCTGCCCTTTTACCTTCAAAGCAGAACTCCGTGCGCTAGGAAACACTGAAAGCTGCTTTGTCATTGCGAGGGCGGGGGGTGGTGGTGACTAACTCAGCCCATTTATCTGATACACTGGAATGTGGCACATTACAGTCATGTGCAGGGGAGGCTGTGTGAGCGGCTGCCCATGTCAGTGAACATAACTGGAGCAACATGGCTTCAAGTGCCCGCGGGTTCTCTGGAGTGGTTTTTGAAAGACCCTGCATATTTGTCAGCGTCGGTAACTCGAACCTGAGGATCACTACAGAGCCAGCTCCGCCCGGCACGCTGTGCATAAACAGGCACGATTCAGAAAGGACTCGATGTGGAGATCCCGGGTTTGGACAAAGCTAAGGATCGCGCACCACCAGGTGATGTGAGACTGTTGGTTCCCCTTGTAGGACCAGAGAGCATCATCTCAGGGTGAGGGGTAAGAGAGGTGGTACAGCACAGAAACGGACCCTTCAGCCCAACTCATCCATGCTGACCACATATCCTAAATCAATCTAGTCCTGTATGTCAGCGTTTGGCCCATATCCCTCCAAACCCTTCCTATTCATATACCCATCCAAATGCCTCTTAAATGTTGCAATTGTACCAGCCTCCATCACTTCCTCTGGCAGCTCATTCCATACACGTACTACCCCCTGTGTGATAAAGTTGCCCCTTACGTCCCTTTTATATCCTTCCCCTCTCACCCTAAACCTATGCCCTCTAGTTCTGGACTCCCTCGCCCCAGGGAAATGGCTTTGTCTATTTACCCTATCCATGCCCCTCATGATTTTATAAACCTCTGTAAGGTCACCCCTCAACTTCCAACGCTCCAGGGAAAACGGCCCCAGCCTGTTCAGCCTCTCCCTGTAGCTCAGATCCTCCAACATCCTTGGAAATCTTTTCTGAATCCTTTCAAGTTTCACAACAACCTTCCCAGAGGAGGGAGACCAGAATTGCACGCAATATTCCCCCGTGTTTAAGTCAGGGATGTGGGGGATTTTCTCCTCTGAAGATGGTGAATCTGTGGAATTCTTTACCAGAGAGGGCTGCTGAGGCTGGGTGGTTAACCAAATTCCAGGCCGAGATAGACGTTCCATCAGCGAGGATTATGGGGAAAAGGCAGGAGAGTGGAGTCTTAGATTAGATTACTTACAGTGTGGAAACAGGCCCTTCGGCCCAACAAGTCCACACCGACCCGCCGAAGCGAAACCCACCCATTCCTCTACATTTACCCCTTACCTAACACTACGGGCAATTTAGCATGGCCAATTCACCTGACCCGCACATCTTTGGACTGTGGGAGGAAACCGGAGCACCTGGAGGAAACCCACGCAGACACGGGGAGAACATGCAAACTCCACACAGTCAGTCGCCCTGAGTCGGGAATTGAACCCGGGTCTCTGGCGCTGTGAGGCAGCAGTGCTAACCACTGTGCCACCGTGCCGCTTAATTATCCGCTTAATGTGCCGAGTCGACAATTATCAGTCATGGTTTCATTGACAGACTGGATGGCTTGTTTCTGCTGCAGTGTCTTGAGTCAAAGTGAAGTTGCTGAAGACGCACTTTCCCATGAAAGGAAGGTAACTAGTGGTGGTTTTAAACTGAGGGTCACCGCACCGAAGGTGAAGTCAAGAAGGTGGGACTCACGTAATTTCAGCCAGTGTAGGAATGGAACCCAGGCCGTCAGTATCACATACCAGCCAACTGCGCTAACCAGCCCCAACATATCTCCTGATCCTCTATGCCTGGCCTCAGTCTCCCAAGGCAACCGCTCTGTTTGGAACATACACGGCAAAACACAGTTCAGGAGTAGTTTCAACGCGTCCTTGAGATGGTCAGATGTCTCTGCTGACTCATTGTCCCCGACCTCGGACCCCAGCAAAATGGAGAAGTCCTGCTCTCTCTGGAAGGCACCAAATACATCGGCAGACTTTGACACGTCACTTGGCCCGGAATCAAATCCGCAAATCAAATCTATCACCCGTCTGGGAATCTATTGAGTCAGACTGGAAACAAATCCCTCTTCATTCTAAGGGTCTGCCTGAGAAGGGGACAACCTGACAGAGTCCTATAGCGCGGCTACAGACCCTTCGGTCCAACCAGTCCATGCCAACCGCAATTCCAAACTAAACTAGTCCCACCTGCCCGCTCCTGGCCCATATCTCTCCAAACGTTTCCTGTTCATGTCCTTAGCCAAATGTCTTTTAAACGTCGTAACTGTATCTGCATCCTCCACTTCCTCAGGAAGTCCAGTCCCATACAGGAACCACTCTGTATGTCAAAAAAAAGTCACCCCTCACGTCCTTTTTAAAATCAGATTCCTTTCCGCACCCACCCTCGTTAACACTGGTCCAAGGACTTGGAACAACGCACATAGCTTTCAATTATACAGCACCTCAGCACCATCGATGTCGTGTTTTTGGAGGGGACAGCCACATGCTGGTCTTCAGCTTCAAAGGGCAAGGGCAGAAGATTGGAAAATAGAACCAAAGGAGACCCTTAACAGTGAATTAATTCAATCACAAAGCCACCTCAAGGGGCTAGTTTGCTTACCTCCCCTCATTTCTTATGTTCTTATCATCCAAAGTGTGCTCCAAAGACTGAATGGCCTCCACTTAGGATCATACAGTGCAGAATGAGGCCATTCAGCCCATTCAATTAAAAGAGCCATTCCTTTAGTTGAACTCACTACTCTTCCCCAGCCCATAATGATATCGAACATGTTATGTCACGCATCATGAGTTACATGATCTACCTATTATCAACAAACCTGAATGAAATGCAGACTTTTCCCACCCTCATTCCTCACGAAGGGCTCTTGCCCGAAACGTTGATTTTACCTGCTCCTCGGTTGCTGCCTGACCTGCTGTGCTTTTCCAGCAACACTCTGAAGGAGGGTTACAGGGACCCGAAATGTTAACTCTGCTTTCTGTCTCTGCACAGACGCTGCCAGACCTGCTGGGTTCCTCCAGCCAATTCTGATTTTGGTCCCGATTTCCCCTATCCGCAGTTCTCTTTGTTTCCTGTCTTAGGAAATATTTCTTCCAACTTTCTAACCCCCTGTCCTTCCAAGACAGCCGCTTGCTGAAATGGAGAATTGCAGCGTCGCCTGAACTGTGCTCAGGACCCAGGCGCCTGGACCATTTATCCAGAGGAATTGGTGAAAATCCCATGGTGGAATTTGAGGAATTTAAACTCTTTCAATTTGAAAGATCTCCAATTAATAAAGTAGCATTAACAATGATGAGTATAAAGATTTTGAGGAGGGAAGTAGACAGTCCTTACTGTCTGGTTTATAGGTAATACCATACCCTTGCTTTTGATTTGCAGCTTGCTAGTTTAGTTTATTCACTCACAGGAAGTACGAGTTGGTCGCCAGGCCAGAATTAGTTGCCCATACCCCAACTGCCCTGCATGACAGCAGGCCTTGAAGTGTAGATACACCCACACTGTTAGTTAGGGGAACTCTAGAATTTGTTTTATAACCAAGTGAGGGAACAGGGATATGATTTCAACTGTTTTTGACAGCGTGTCTTTCTCTCGGAGGGGAGTCTTGCAATTAGAATCATAGAATCCCAACAGTGTGGGAGGAGGCCATTCAGTCCCTTCCCCGATTCTCTTCTGGTAACCCCGCATTTCCCACAGCTAACCCACCTAGCCTGCACATCCCTGGACACCACAGGGCCATTTAGCACAGGTCAATTTACCCTCACCTGCATACCTTCAGACAGTGGGAGGAAACCAGAGCACCCAGAGGAAACCCACCTAGACATGGGGAGAACGTGCAAATTCCACACAGACAGTTGCCCGAGGGTGGAATTGAACCCACGTCCCTGGTGCTATGAGGCAGCAGTGCTAACCACTAAGCCACCTGGTGTTGGTGGTGCACTATTGCGTCTGCTACCCTTGTCCTTTCAGACTGTAGAGGTGGTGGAAGGTGCTGTCAAAGTAGCCTTGCGAGCTCATAGAAACGTACAGCACGGAAACAGACCCTTCGGTCCAACCCGTCCATGCCAACCAGACATCCCAACCCAATCTAGTCCCATTTGCCAGCACTTGGCCCATATCCCTCCAAACCCTTCCTTTTCAATGCTGTAATTGTACCAGCCTCCACCACTTCCTCTGGCAGCTCATTTCATACATGTACCACCCTCTGTTTGAAAAAGTTGCCCCTTAGGTCCCTTTTATATCTTTCTCCTCTCATTTACAAGAGTTAATTTTGCAAATGGTACACAATGCTGTTGCTGTGCCTTAGTGTTGAAGAGAGTGAACATCGAAGATGGTTGATATGGAGCCAATCAAGCGGGGACTGCTTTGTCCTAGATGGTGTCAGGTTTCTTGAGTGTTGTTGGGGCTGCCCCCATCCAGGGCAAGTGGGGAGTATTCCATCACCGTCCTGACTTGAGCCTTGGAGATGGTGGAGGGGCTTTGGGAGGGGTCAGGGGTGAATTATCACTCACGGTTATGACAAAACTATCAAGAAGGTTCCTCACCACTGTCAAGTACCAATGAGCAGTAAATGCTACAAAAAGGAACAGAAAAAATTTGAAACATGTGCTGGCTATGGGCTGTACATTCCGGATGAAGGGCTTTTGCCCGAAACGTCGATTTTCCTGCTCCTTGGATGCTGCCTGATGTGCTGTGCTTTTCCAGCACCACTCTAGTCTAGACTCTGATTGGCAGCATCTGCCGTCTTCACTTTCGCCAATTACGTTAAATATTGTCTTTTGTAATATGCCCAGCTCCCCTCTAATAAACAAAAGCTTTCAGACAATGACAGAATGGTAGAGAATTGGGAAGGAGCTGACTCTGAGGAAGAGCAAATTAATTCATCCCGCTCGCCCTCTCTTCGTTTATAACCCTGTATCTTCCACCATCCCTGTCTGACTCCCACCTGAACTTATTCTGGGGAATCAGCTTTCAGCACCTTTTGAGCTGGAACGTTCCAGACCCCGACATATCTCTGAGCGAACCGAACAACAAAAAAAATCCACCTAATCTCTAATTTGCCTAATCTCTAAATCGCCCTTAGTGTCAGGTGCATTAGTCAGAGGGGAATGGGGCTACTCTTCGGAGGGTCGGTGTGGACTTGTTGGGCCGAAGGGCCTGTTTCCACGCTGTAGGGAATCTGATCTAATCTAATCATATCCCATCTCTACATTTTGCAACGACCGACCAGAGAAAATGGGTCGTACAATCAGTCGAAGCTTGGAAATCTCAATTAGATCACCTCTTGATCCCAAGGACAGAGCGGGATGTCATGCTTGCAACCACAGATTATGCCAGGCAATCCAATGATCTTGACCGCACTAAGTAAATGAATTGAGGACACAGGATCCAAGGGGGGAGGGGCGGGGGGGGCCACTGCATTCAGTGCGAGTCACCCACACAGAAACCAAGCAGACAGCAACGCGGGTAGGCCAACTGATCGTGCCCTGCTGGTCAATACGATCATCCTGCTCAGTAATAATGTAAGGCCCAGAACTGCGGATGCTGGAAATCTGAACAAAGGCAGGCAATTGCTGCAGAAGGGTTTTCTCTCTCTCTCTCTCTCTCTCTCCACAAACGCTGCCAGCATCGTCTGTTTTTACTTCGTCTAACCTGGCACCCTGTTCTTGCTCTCGCACCTTAGTTTTGATCCCTTTAGCCCGAAGAACTATGTCCGACTCCTTCCCGAGGACATTCAGTCGTTAGAATCCCCACGGTGTGGGAGCAGGCCATTCGGCCCAGTGAGTCCACGCCAACCCTCCAACCCAGTTCCAGCACTCCCGGTACCCCCACCCAACCACCCCCCCCCCCCCAACCCCTCCCCGGTAACCCTGCATTTCCCATGCCTAGATTAGAATGGTGTTGGAAATGCCCAGCGAGTCAGGCATCACCCGAGGAGCAGGAAAATCGACGTTTCGGGCAAAAGCCTTTCATTCCTTCATTGTTTCATTCCTAATGAAGGGCTTTTGCCCGAAATGTCAATTTTCCTGCTCCTTGGATGATGCCTGACCTGCTGGGCTTTTCCAGCACCACTCTAATCTAGACTCTGATTTCCAGCATCTGTAGTCCTCACTATTTCCCATGGCTAACCCACCTAACCTGCATACTTTCAGCAATTTAACATGGCCAATTCTGGTCTCCTTCCTCTTAGAAGGATGTTGTGAAAGGGTTCAGAAAAAATTTACAAGGATGGTGCCAGGGCTGGAGGGTTTGAGCTACAGGGAGAGGCTGAACAGGCTGGGGCTGTTTTCCCTGGAGTGTCGGAGGCTGAGGGGTGACCTTATAGAGGTTTACAAAATCATGAGGGGTATGGATAGGGTAAATAGACAAGGTCTTTTTCCTGGGGTCGGGGAGTCTAGAACTAGAGGGCATAGGTTTAGGGTGAGAGGAGAAAGATTTAAAAGGGTCCTAAGGGGCAAATCTTTCATGCAGAGGGTGATGTGTGTATGGAATGAGTTGCCAGAGGAAGTGATGGAGGCTGGTACAATTACAGCATTTAAAAGGTATCTGAATAGGAAGGGTTTGGAGGGATATGGGCCAAGTGCTGGCAAATGAGACTAGATTAGGTTGGGATATCTGGTCGGCATGGACAAGTTGGACTGAAAGGTCTGTCTCCGTGCTCTATGACTCTAATTCATCCGGCTTGCAAATCTTTGGACTGTGGGAGGAAACCAGAGCACCCAGGGGGAACCCACGCAGAGAACATGCAAACTCCACACGGACAGCCACCTGACAGTGGATTTGAACCCAGGTCCCTTCCACCATGAGGCAGCAGTGCTAACCACTGAGCCACCATGCCACCCCACTGTGGCCTTAGTGACTTCATGAGGCAGAGAATTCCTCTGGCTCACCGTCTCTGTGTGAAGAGAATTCTCCTCATCGTCTCAGCCCAAACAGGCCTCCAATGTCTCCTTACACAGTGATCCTCTGGTTCCGAACTCCCAGGTCATTGGGAAACATCCTTCCTATGTTCACCCTGCCTGATCCTGTTAGAATTTTGCGGGTTTCTGCGAGATATTCCCCCATCCCCTCGTCCTTCGAAACCCCCCCACCCCCAGTGAATATCGCGCTGACTGCTCCAATCTCTCTTCATACGTCAAGACCTGGCATCCCAAGAGAAACTGGGTCCGGCCGCATTGGGATATACATCCGTGGAGAGTGCGGAGGAAGTGAGTGATGAGATAGCCAAGTACTGTGGACGGTGAGGTGGATAATGGTGAACTTCAAAGTCAATTTGTGTAATGTGCTGACACCAGGCAGATAAAATATAATGCAGAGGAGTGTAAAGTGATTGATTTTGATAGGAAGAATGCACAGAGAGAGAGAGAGAGAGAGAGAGAGAGACAATCTCAAGGGTACAAGGTGAAAGGGTACAGACGGATCTGTATGCATAAGTAATTGAAGAGAGCAGAACAGATTGGGAGTGCAGTTAATAAGACGTGCAGCATCCTTTCTCAGTAGCAGTTTGAAGTAAGTTACATTGAACTGGAATAGATCACTGGTTTGAGCTGAACTGGAGCACTGCGCCCCATTCTGGGTCCCAGTCTGTGGGGATTGGAGATGGCACGGAAAATATCCCTGAGAAATGCTCCAAGAATGAGGAACTTCGGATATGTAGGTAACTTAGAGAAAGTGGAGCTGTCTTCTTTGGAGAAGGGAAGACGCTATTGGATGGTGATGGCTAGCATGAGGGGACCTAGCTTTATACTGAAGGGTGTTAGATATAGGACAGATGTCAGAGGTAGTTTCTTTACTCAGAGAGTGGGCAGGGTGTGGAACGTCCTGCCTGCAACTGCAGTAGACTCGCCTACTTTAAGGCCATTTGAATGAACATTGGATAAATATATGGGTGATCACCTACAGTGTGGAAACAGGCCCTTCGGCCCAACAAGTCCACACTGACCCCCCCCCCCCCCCCCCCCCCCCCCCCGCCACCGGCAAAGAGAAACTCACCCAGACCTATTCCCCTACCCTATTATCCTACATTTACTCCTGACCCTAACCCTACACATCCCTGAACACTACAGGCAGTTTAGCGTGGCTAATTCACCCTAACCTGCACGTCCAGTGTAGTGAAGATGGGCTTCAGGTCGGTGTGACATCGAGGGCCGAAGGGCCTGTACTGCGCTGTGTGGTTCGATGTTCTATGGTGGTAGAGTGAGCAGTGAAGAAGGTTATGTAAGTGTACAGCGGGATCTTGATCAGCTGGGCCAAGGAATGGCAAATGGAGGTTAATGCAGAGAAATGTGAGGTGTTGCATTTGGTGAGATAAACCAGTTAATCTGTTACCCAGTTAATAGTAGGGCCCTGGGGAGTGTTGTTGAACAGGGAGAATTAGGGGTGCAGATACATAGTTCCTTGAAAGTGGCGTTGCAGGTAGACAGTTGGAGAAGGTGTTTAGTATCCTTGCCTTCATCGGTCAGAGCATTGAGTACAGGAGGTCACATTGCTAGCTGGAGAAGGTATTGGCAAGGCTACATTTGGGGTATTGCATACAATTCTGGTCACCCTGCTATTAGAAACAATGTTATTAAATTGTTTTTTATTACTAAATATTTACAAGGATATTATTGAGACTGCAAGGTTTGAGTTATCAGGAGAGACTGAATAGTCTGGGGGTTTTTTTCCCCGGGACATAGGAGGTTGAGGGGACATTGTAGGTTTTTACAAAGTCATGAGAGTGTGGGAAAGGTAAGTGGCCAAGGTCTTTTCCCCAGGGTAGGGGAGTCCAAACCTAGAGGGCATAGGTTTACAGTGAGAGGGCAAAGATTTAAAAGGGACTGAGGGGGCAACTTTTTCATGCAGAGGGTGGTACGTGTGTGGAACGAGCTGCCAGAGGAAGTGGTGGAGGCTGGTACAATTGCAACATTCAAAAGATGTTGGGACTGTTACATGGATAAGAAAGGTTTAGAGGGTATGGGCTGGTAAATGGGGTTAGTTTGGTTTGGGAAGCCCAGTCAGCATGGACGGGTTAGGCTGAAGGGCCTGTTTCCGTGCTGCGTGACTCCAAGAGGGGGTCGGTTTGATTGAAGGATTCAAAACGACATGGGTAAAAAGTAATTCGGGAGAAATAACTCTCCCATTAGTGGAAAGATCAATAACCGAAGGGCAGAGATTTTTCAAGTAATTACCGAAAGTTGCTCTGGCAACTTGGGGAGATGTTTGTTCACGCAGCGAGTGGCTGGGATCTGGAATGCACTGCCTGGGTACACGGTGAGTTGTTTTGAAACATGTGGCCGTGGG
Source organism: Hemiscyllium ocellatum (assembly GCF_020745735.1). Classification (NCBI taxonomy): domain Eukaryota; kingdom Metazoa; phylum Chordata; class Chondrichthyes; order Orectolobiformes; family Hemiscylliidae; genus Hemiscyllium; species Hemiscyllium ocellatum. The sequence goes on along the minus strand of NC_083435.1, from coordinate 23,755,143 downwards.
GCTGTTAGAAGTGGAGCAAACAGTGGAGCGTGGTGCTGCTCTGCAAGATCTCACCTGCTCCTGCTCAGGGGATAAACGTTCCGAGAGTAATTAAAACCAGGACATGCCCAAGCTAGCCCCATTCACCTCTGCTCCGTGTGGGAGCTTCGGAATCTCCGCAGGAAATTGCTCGGCGGCATTTGAATTCCGGAATGTGTTTTTGAAATGCATGTTCCCCAGCCTGCCTCCACACGCCCGCTATGCGCCGAAACGTCTGTGTACCTGGGACTGCCGTGTACGGTGGCAGAAAGGGTTTCTTGTGTGCTGGACTGGTACAGGAGGAAGGAAGATGGGCCAGCATTTGCGCAGAGCCTGACACAGTCTCAGGACTGAGTGCTTCATGGCCAGTGGAGTGCATTGCGGAGAAGTTTGATGGGAGAGGTGCAAAACATTGTGAACAAGGACAGGTTGGAGAGAGAGAGAGAGAGAGAGAGAGACAGTTGTTCCCCTTAGTTAAACTGGAGGGGCATTATTTTAACGTTAAAAATCACACAACACCAGGTTATAGTCCAACAGGTTTATTTGGAAGCACTAGCTTTCAGAGCGCTGCTCCTTCATCAGGTGGGTGAGGAGTATAAGATCGTAAGACACAGAATTTATGGCAAAGGTTTACAGTGTGATGTAACTGAAATTATACATTGAAAAAGACCTCCAAATCATTTTAAAGTGGTAGGCAGAAGGTTGAGAGGGGATTGGAACAGAATTAGCTTCATTCTCACGCTCACCGATGAGCTTGCAGAGAAAAGTTTCCAACTCGCCGCTGACAGTACCATCTCAGGTATAAGGTACCTGCGTGCAGATTCTTCAGTGCAAGTTCTTAGGGGGAAAACAAATTTAGAAAAATAAAGAAATAAGAAATCCAGCGTTGTAGATCGCAGGAATAAATTAGATCAATAGATAAAGGAAAGTCCTTCAACCTACCGCACGCCTGCACCAAGCCTCCAGTCCGCACCGGGCCTGACTCCAGTCTGCACTGGGCCTGACTCCAGTCCGCACCGGGCCTGACTCCAGTCTGCACTGGGCCTGACTCCAGTCCGCACCGGGCCTGACTCCAGTCTGCACTGGGCCTGACTCCAGTCCGCACCGGGCCTTGACTCCAGTCCACACTGGGCCTCACTCCAGTCCGCACCGGGCCTGACTCCAGTCCGCACCGGGCCTGACTCCAGTCCACCCCGGGCCTGACTCCAGTCCGTGTGGGCCTTGACCCCAGTCCACACCGGGCCTGACTCCAGTCCACACCGGGCCTGACTCCAGTCCACACCGGGCCTTGACTCCAGTCCACACTGGGCCTCACTCCAGTCCGCACTGGGCCTTACTCCAGTCCGCACCGGGCCTGACTCCAGTCCACACCGGGCCTGACTCCAGTTCCACACTGGGCCTGACTCCAGTCCACACCGGGCCTGACTCCAGTCCGCACCAGGCCTGACTCCAGTTCCACACCGGGCCTGACTCCAGTCCGTGTGGGCCTTGACCCCAGTCCACACCGGGCCTGACTCCAGTTCCACACTAGGCCTTACTCCAGTCCGTGTGGGCCTTGACCCCAGTCCGCACCGGGCCTTGACTCCAGTCCACACTAGGCCTTACTCCAGTCCGCACCGGGCCTGACTCCAGTCCGCACCGGGCCTCACTCCAGTCCGCACCGGGCCTGACTCCAGTCCACACCAGGCCTGACTCCAGTCCACACCGGGCCTGACTCCAGTCCGCACCGGGCCTGACTCCAGTTCCACACCGGGCCTGACTCCAGTCCACACCGGGCCTGACTCCAGTCCACACCGGGCCTGACTCCAGTCCGCGCCGGGCCTTGACCCCAGTCCGCACCGGGCCTCACTCCAGTCTGCACCGGGCCTGACTCCAGTCCACACCGGGCCTGACTCCAGTCCACACCGGGCCTGACTCCAGTCCGCACCGGGCCTGACTCCAGTCCACACTGGGCCTGACTCCAGTCCGCACCGGGCCTGATTCCAGTTCACACCAGGCCTCACTCCAGTCCACACTGGGCCTGACTCCAGACAACACCGGGCCTCACTCCAGTCCAGACAGGGCCTGATTCCAGTTCACACCGGGCCTGACTCCAGTCCGCACCGGGCCTGACTCCAGTCCGCACCGGGCCTGACTCCAGTCCAGACAGGGCCTTGACTCCAGTTCCACACCGGGCCTGACTCCAGTCCGCACCGGGCCTGACTCCAGTCCACACCGGGCCTGACTCCAGTCCACACCGGCCTGACTCCAGCCTGCACCGGGCCTGACTCCAATCCGCACCGGGCCTGACTCCAGTCCACACCGGGCCTGACTCCAGTCCGCGCCGGGCCTTGACCCCAGTCCGCACCGGGCCTCACTCCAGTCCGCACCGGGCCTCACTCCAGTCTGCACCGGGCCTGACTCCAGTCCGCATTGGGCCTCACTCCAGTCCGCACCGGGCCTTACTCCAGTCCGCACCGGGCCTTACTCCAGTCCACACCGGGCCTGCTCCAGTTCCACACCAGGCCTGACTCCAGTCCGCATTGGGCCTCACTCCAGTCCACACCCGGCCTCACTCCAGTCCGCACCGGGCCTTACTCCAGTCCACACAGGGCCTGACTCCAGACAACACCGGGCCTCACTCCAGTCCAGACAGGGCCTGATTCCAGTTCACACCAGGCCTGACTCCAGTCCACACCAGGCCTGACTCCAGTCCACACCGGGCCTGACTCCAGTCCGCACCGGGCCTGACTCCAGTCCACACTGGGCCTGACTCCAGTCCGCACCGGGCCTGATTCCAGTTCACACCAGGCCTCACTCCAGTCCACACTGGGCCTGACTCCAGACAACACCGGGCCTCACTCCAGTCCAGACAGGGCCTGATTCCAGTTCACACCGGGCCTGACTCCAGTCCACACCGGGCCTGACTCCAGTCCGCACCGGGCCTGACTCCAGTCCAGACAGGGCCTTGACTCCAGTTCCACACCGGGCCTGACTCCAGTCCGCACCGGGCCTGACTCCAGTCCACACCGGGCCTGACTCCAGTCCACACCGGCCTGACTCCAGCCTGCACCGGGCCTGACTCCAATCCGCACCGGGCCTGACTCCAGGGGCATGGATAGGGTAAATAGGCAAAGTCTTTTCCCTGGGGTCGGGGAGTCCAGAACTAGAGGGCATAGGTTTAGGGTGAGAGGGGAAAGATATAAAAGAGATCTAAGGGGCAACCTTTTCACGCAGATGGTGGTGTGTGTATGGAATGAGTTGCCAGAGGAAGTGGTGGAGGCTGGTACAACTGTAATATTTAAAAGGCATCTGGATGGGTATATGAATAGGAAGGGCTTGGAGGGATGTGGGCCGGGTGCTGGCAGGTGGGACTAGATTGGATTGGGATATCTGGTCAGCATGGACGAGTTGGACCGAAGGGTCTGTTTCCGTGCTGTACATCTCTAGGACTCCACCACTTCCTCTGGCAGCTCATTCCATACATGCACCACCCTCTGCGTGAAACAGTTGCCCCTTACGTCCCTTTGAAACCTTTGCCCTCTCACCTTAATCCTACGCCCTCTAGTTATGGACTCCCCATCCCAGGGAAAAGATTCACCCTATCCATGCCCCCTCATGATTTTATAAACCTCTATAAGGTCACCCCTCAGCCTCCGACGCTCCAAGGAAAACAGCCCCAGCCTGTTCAGCCTCTCCCTGTAGCTCAAACCCTCCAACCCTGGCAACATCCTTGTAAATCCTTTTCTGAACCTTTTCCAGTTTCACAACATCCAATAACAGCGAGACTAGGATTGAATGCAGTATTCCAAAACTGGCTTAAGCAATGTCGTAACATGGCCTCCCCAACCCCTATACTCAATACTCTATCCAATAAAGGAAAGCATACCAAATGCCTTCTTCACTATCCTATCTACCTGCGACTGCACTTTCAAGGAGCTATGAACCTGCACTCCAAGGTCTTTCTGTTCAGCAACACTCCCTAGGACCTTACCATGAAGTAACTGTGACGCACAGGAATGGAAAGTCATCTCCTTTCGCTGGAGATATATTGGAAAGCCAGAATGTGATCAAAAACTCTGATATGAGGTAGAAAGGGGAAGTACCCTATCTTCATTTTCTTTTTAACCTTGCGAAACCATTGGCTTGAGGCTGATGTTGACAGAGCAGTGCTGACAGCTGCTTGGGTGTTCATTCCAAACCAACATTAAGGGCTCCGTTCAGACCTGCAGCAGACTCAGACACGAAGCCAGTAATTATTTACTTTAGAGTAGAAGACAGAGGAGCAAGAGTAGGCCATTCAGCCCTTCAAAGCTGCTGAGCCGTTTGATGAGGTTAGATTAGATTCGATTCCCTACAGTGTGGAAACAGGCCCTTCAGCCCAACAAGTCCACACCGACCCTCCGAAGAGTAACCCACCCAAACCTCTTTTCCCTCTGTCTAATGCAGCGAGCACTATGGGCAATTTAGCATGGCCAATTCACCTAGCCTGCACATCTTTGAACTGGACTGTGGAAGGAAACCCACACAGACACAGGGAGAATGTGCAAACTCCACACAGACAGTCACCCGAGGCTGGAATCAAACCTGGGGCCCTGGTCCTGTGAGGCAGCAGTGCTAACCACTGAGCCACCGTGACACCCAAAGCCTACTGCCCCTGGTATTCCCAGACAGTCTCCCGTCCAAGTACCAACCAGGACCGAGTCTGCTTAGCTTCCGAGGTCAGACAAGATCAGGTGTTTTCAGACCAGTATGGCCACAACTGTTACTGTCAAAGATCACAGCCAGTCTTCTACGTCAACGCCATTTCATTGCAAGGTCCCTCTACCCTTTAATATGGAGAAACGACTCCATTTCTGTATTGAATGTAGTCGATGACTGAGACTCCGGGACAGAGAATTCCACATTTTCATGACCTTCTGAGCAAATAAATTCCTCCTCCTTTCTCCAAGGTGGATTGCCTCTTATCCTGATCTCTTCGCTCTGGACGCAACCCCTCCCCTCCCCTGTTGATCCCTGTGAGAATTGTCCCCATTTGAATGCAATTCTTTTTGTTAATCCAGTCAGGGGATGTGGGCGTCGGCTTTCCAGGCAAGCGTCTGTGGCCTGTCCCTAGTCGCCCCTTGAGAAGGTGGTGGAAAGCTGCCTCCTTGAACCGCTGCAAGTCCCTTCACCTGCCGCTCCTCCCTGGCGTGCGGTGGAGTAACGTAAAGGCAGTCTCTGTGACCCAAAATAGGCATTGAATTGTCGTTAAACGACCCAGTTGGGTCGCGTAGAATCCCTACTACAGCATGGAAACAGGCCCTTCGGCCCAACAAGTCCACACCGACTTTCCAAAGAGGAATCTGCCCCCGAACCCATTCCCCTCCCCTCCTCTCGTACTCTACATTTCCCCCTGACTGATGCACCTAACCTACACATCCCCTGAACAATTTGGCACGGCCAATCCACCCTAACCTGTACATCCTTGGACTGTGGGAGGAAAGCGGAGCACCCGGAGGAAACCCACACAGACTCAGGGAGAGTGCGCAAACTCGACACAGACAGTGGCCCGAGGCTGGAATTGAACCCGGGTCCCTGGCGCCATGAGGCAGCAGCGCTAACCAGTGAGCCACCGTGCTTGCCCACGTCCTCTGAACAAGGAGATCTGCCATGCTGACCTGGTCAGGCCTTCCTGTGATTCCAGACCCACAGCACCCTGCCACGCGGGCAGCAATAGCTAGCATTGCCAGCAGTACCCACATCCTGCGAAAGATTAAAGGAGGCCAGTTATCTGCGCTGTTGTCAGACAGGGTGAGGTGTAGTTCCAGTCACTGAATCTTCACATTTGAATCTCATCAGTGCCAGGAGCTCAGTGCAGTGGGCTCTGCCCCACGTGTTAATTTGATTGTGGGTCAGGGATTTCCTTCTCTAAAGCACGGTGGCTCAGTGGTTAGCACTGCTGCCTCACATCGTCGAGTTCGATCCCAGTGCCCAGCGACCTGCCCATGTGAAGTCTGCACCTTCTCCCCGCGCCTGCGTGTTTTTCCTCCGGTTGCCTCCCGCAGTCCAAAGATGGGCCAGGTTAGGCCATGCTAAATTGCCCACTGCGTTCAGCGACGTGTAGGTGAGGTTACATGGGTCAGCAGGAATGTATCAACAACAGGGGAGGGGAAATGGGTCTGGGTGGGTTACTCTTCCGAGGGTCGGTGTGGAGTTGTTGGGCCGAATGGCCTGTTTCCACACTGTAGGGATTCTTCAAAAAAAAAACCCAGATGGGCTTCGCAACAGGTTTTACAGCGCTGTCACGGAGACTATTTAATTTGTATTCCACCCAAAAACTGGCGGGATTTGAACCTGTTTGGAGCAATGTTCTAGGTTTCTGGATTGCCAGCCCAGTGACATATCCCCTGCGGGATACGGGGAACAGCGTTTTAGGGCTGAGATGAGGAAACGTTTCTTCACCCAGAGAGCAGCGAGTCTGCCAAAGAAGACGATTGAGGCCAACGCAGTTTCAATGAGTTAGATTTAGTTCTTCAAGCTGGAGAGATCAAAGGGAACGGGGAGAGAGTGGGAAACAGGGTATGGAGTTGGAATGTCAGTCAGGAGCACACTGACTGGTGGAACTGGCTGGAAGGGCCAAATGGCCTACTCCTGCTCCTATTTTTGTGTGCTTCTGTGGGACATTGGGTGCTGCAGGTGACAACTCAGGTGATATCGTGTATTTACTTTTGATTTCGACAGAAGCTAGGCATGTTTTGGGGCATGTTCCTTAGCAAGGGAACACAAATACCTGCTTATAATCTCTTCCAACCTTGTATAGAAGGTACAAAAGCTTAAACACACATGCCAACAATTTTAAGAACTTGCCCGTTGAATGAACCGCTCAAATTTTAAATCTAATGTTGACCTCGCTCTCTGCGCACCTTCTCTGCAGTTGTAACGGTATATCCCTCACTCTGTTCTATTAGCCTGACGCACTCTGTATGGTGTGATTTGCCTGTATTGCCGGCAAAACCGAACTTTTCACTGTGACGTGTGGCAATAATAAATCAAATGTACAGATATACGGTCAAGGGTTTGAAGTTTGCCAGTCCCATTGCCATGATTAACCACGGCGTTGGAAGAAAAACTTACGTAGCCTAGGTCAAAGCCAGAGTTGGTGTACCCAGAGGATTTGGCGTTTCGTTCAAAGCTTGGCTTTCTGGGGAACAACAGCCCTCTTGTTATAGCTTGTCAAAGGCAATAAACTGAACAAACTGGTTTGGGCTTTCCCTGAACAATCCCTTTGTTGAGTAACGGTTGAAGAAATGTCGCGGAGGGAGGGGAGGGGAATCCAGAATTGGCTCCCAGGGAAATTTCAGGTCCTCTTTATTATATTCTGGGCCAGTGTTAATGCCTTAGGCAAACGTTACCGACACACAGATTACCTGCTCATTTCTCAGCCTTGTGAGATCACATGGTACATGTTGGCTTATGACATCGGAAACTTGCCCTGACCCACCATCTGCAAATGTGGTGTCAACGTCCCATGTTGCAGGAGAGGCAACGCCGAGCGATAGGGAGAGGGATTATCACAGGCGCACCAAGACCATCAAAGACATTTGGCAAAACTCATGGCCAGAGCTTTCCAACAAGCACCAAGAAGCCGCAGGGCTGGGTGGTGAGAAGGACACTAGCCGTCAGATCCTTCATGTACGCCCGGACTGTCTGCGCCACTGCACGCTGCCCTTGAAGTGGCTGCGGGTGCGGGTGCATGGGAGCAGAGGAGGGTACAGGCTATCGTACATCTCCCTCTGGAGTGCGCCTTTGTAAAGGGAGTCTGGAGGTAGATGCAGTGGTTTGTGTCGCAGTTCATCCCGAGCAGCTCCGTGACTCCGTGCTCTAAGGGCTGTTCCCCGGGACACACACCAAGACAAACACCGACTGTGCCTGGAGGGCCGTCATCTCGGTGAAAGACGATGATCTTTGGTCTGGCAGAAACTTATCGGTCTTCCAGAGCAAGGAGTTGACCCCGACCGAGTGTTGCAGACTGGCACATCCCAAGGTCCAGTGAGGGACGCGCTGAAGCTTGGGGCAGCAGTTGCCAAGGGGCAGTGGGGAAAGACCATCATCTGGGGTCTTCCTACTGAAGGTAAATGGGGGTCCCTTCAGTTATCGGATCCTCCCGGTGCCTCGAATGTATGAAATTGTCTCTTGCATGAGTAGGAAATGCCTTTGGTTTGTTTAGGAACTGCAGGGAATGTTAAATTGCAATGATTATACAAAAAACTGTGCCGAACTGTGAATATAGATAAAGATTTTTAAAATTAATTTACTTTTACGCAATAAAACTAAAGCTCAGTCAAAGAAGGCATTTTTAAGATCTGACTTATAGAGGAGGAGAGAGACGGAGAGGTTGAGAGTGGGTAATGTAGAGCTTAGGACCCAGGCTTGACCATCAAAGATGGAGTGATTAAAACCAGGAGGCTAACATAAGATGCCAGAATTGGAGGTCAGAACTGTTTGAGTGCGTATAGAGTGCTTGAGGCCCTCCTGGCATTGTCAGAGATACTTGTTATACACTAAGTGTGAGTCTGTTGTTGTGTAGCCCACAGCTCTGGTTGGTGTAACTGCCAGTCAGGCTGTTGCAGAGCACTCCATTACCACCGATAACAGTCCCCGGAGCCCCGTGACATGGTCTGGCAACTGTATTTATAGAACACTTGAACTTAATGCCCAGCGGATTGATAGAGTTCTAATTTGGGGACTGCAGATAAGCAGACTGTGGCAGCCACTCCTCCAGATAAATTCCACCCAGTTCTCCCTGGCATTTATGTTTTTGTCAAATTCCCTGACGTGGGGTTCTGAAGCACTGATAACAGTGTGTGGCGGGAGACTGAGATTCTCACCTCGGAACGAGTGTCAGTCCCGTTAATTGCAAGGCAAGGGGATTAACCCTCCAAAGCAGTTTCAGTCATGGTGTTACACTCGATTGAGATTTTATCGTCACCTGTGCAGGAGTACAGTGAAAAGTGTATAAATGTTGTCACACATGGCACCATCTTAGGTACAACAGTACAAAATAGGTACAAAGTACTAAAGGAAGCCAAGTTCAAAAAGTTGAGCATTACCTTCATAGAGTAAGTAGAAAAATGAAGAAATAAGATACAACTTAACATTCAAGTCCATCTTAATTTAGGAGCAAAGGATCTTGGGATAGCGGTCCCCACACTGGGACCAAATGACCTGTGTTTAAGTTAGGAGCAAAGGATCTTGGGATAGTGGTCTCCACACTGGGACCAAATGACCTGTGTTTAAGTTAGGAGCAAAGGATCTTGGGATAGTGGTCTCCACACTGGGACCAAATGACCTGTGTTTAAGTTAGGAGCAAAGGATATTGGGATAGCGGTCCCCACACTGGGACCAAATGACCTGTGTTTAAGTCCAACTGCCCTGCAGGCATGTCACAATAGGGTGCATTGAAAACACTAATTATTATTGTTGTTATAACAAAAAAAGGCCTGGATTCTCAATTGACAGTTGGGATTCAAGGGAGGAGTAAGCAGGACAATGGATTTGAGGCTGCGGTGAGACATGAGCATTTTGAATGGCAGAGGGGCCTGGTGCCAATTCATGTTTTCAGAGGGCCTGAAGAAAATGCAAGATTTACAAAGGTGACACTCAGGGGAGGCGGGGGGGGGGGGGGGGGGGGGGTGGAGTATACCTACCAGGATAGAGTGGCCAGATGGAGTCTCCACATTCCCCTTGAAATGTGGAGGCTGAGGGGGTCACCTAATGGAGGTCGTTATGAAGACTTGGATACAGAGAGAGAGAGAGTGTCCTCTGCTGTTTTTTAAATTCATTCCTGGGATATGGATGGTCAGGCCAGTATTTATTCCCTAATTACCCAAAGGTTAGCTGAGAGTCAGCCCCATTGCAGTGGGTCTGGAGTCACATGTAGGTCTGAGCAGGTAAGGATGACAGATTTCCTTTCCTAAGGGACCAGATGGGCTCCCCAACCCCCAACAACAACAGCCAACATTTGTTAATCCCCAACTTGTGTTGAACTCAAATTCCACTACCTGCCGTAGTGGGATTTGAACCCAGGCCCATTGGATTTGATAACCCAGTGATAATACCACTAGGCCGTAACTCCCTTGACAACGTAACTGGAAGCCATCTAGACAATGTCGAAGAAACCCAACAGGGTCAATCTTGAAACCGTCTAACCCCTAGTGTGAGAGACAAGAACTAGGGGACACCATTTTTTAAAAAATGGCTCACCCATTTAGGATGGAGAGGAGGAGAATTCCATTCTCTAGAGGGTTATGAGTCTGTGGAATTCTCTTCCACAGACAGCATTGAGTACTTTTTAAGGCAGACAAGAGTGGACTGTTGACTGACAAGGGGCAATGTCAGGTAAAGTGGAATTGAGCCCAAAGTCAGATGAGAAATGATCTTGTCAGACGGTGGGGCAGGGTTGAAGGGCCCAAATGAGTCCAGGTCCTGTTTCACTGTTAGCACAATGACATGACTGAGACTTTCGGCAGGAGCTGAGGGAAGGCGGGGTGCCCTTGTTGGGGAGTTGAGGGCAGAATCTCAGAGTGAGGAGTTCACACAGAGTCCTTCCAGTGTGGAAGCAGGCCATTCGTGCCACACCGGCCCTTCGAAGAGCTTCCCATCTAAATACCCCCACCCCACCACCCCGTGACCCTGTTGCCCATTTAAAGCAGAGATTAAAAGGGACGTCCTATTGCTCTCAAAGGGCGGTGAGTGTTTGGAATTCCCTACCGCAGAGGGCTACATAGTCAAGTATGTGCGAGGTTCAGGTGGCTGGATTTGTGGTCTTAGGGGGAATCCAGGGTTATCGGGCTAAAGAAGGAAAATGGACTTGAGGATTACCCAATCGGCCACAATCTCAACAACGAGCTGCAGCAGACTCGATGGGCCGAATAGCCGAATTTTGCTCCTTCGTGGCATGAGGAGAGACTATAACAGTACTGTGCCAAACTATAACACGACTGTCCCATACTTTTTGATTAGATTAGACTTACAGTGTGGAAACAGGCCCTTCGGCCCAACAAGTCCACACCGACCCGTCGAAGCGCAACCCACCCGTACCCCTACATTTACCCCTTTACCTAACACTAGGGGCAATTTAGCATGGCCAATTCACCTGACCCACACATCTTTGGACTGTGGGAGGAAACTGGAGCACCCGGAGGAAACCCACACAGACACGGGGAGAACGTGCAAACTCCACACAGTCAGTCGCCTGAGTCAGGAATTGAACCCGGGTCTCAGGCACTGTGAGGCAGCAGTGCTAACCACTGTGCCACCATGCCGCCCACTATAACAGTACTATAACAATACTGTGCCAAACTATAACGGGACTGTCCCATACTATAACAGGACTGTCCCATACTATTTGACAGTTCTGTTACAGTATGGGACATTTCTGTTATAGTATGGAAATGTTCTGTTATAGTGTGGAACAGTCCTGTTGTAGTATGGGACAGTTCTGTTATAGTATGGGACAGTCCTGTTATAGTATGGGACAGTTCTGTAATAGTATGGAACAGTCTTTTTAGATTAGATTACTTACAGTGTGGAAACAGGCCCTTCGGCCCAACAAGTCCACACCGACCCGCCGAAGCGCAATCCACCCATACCCCTACATATACCCCTTACCTAACACTACGGGCAATTTAGCATGGCCAATTCACCTGACCCGCACATCTTTGGACTGTTATAGTATGGAACAGTCCTGTTATAGTGTGGAACTATCCTGTTGTAGTATGGGACAGTCCTGTTATAGTATGGAACAGTCCTGTTATAGTATGGAACAGTCCCGTTATAGTGTGGAACAGTTCTGTTATAGGATGGAACAGTCCCATTATAGTATGGCACAGTCCTGTTATAGTATGGAACAGTCCTTTTATAGTATGGAACAGTCCTGTTATAGGATGGAACAGTCCTTTTATAGTATGGAACAGTCCTGTTATAGGATGGAACAGTCCTGTTATAGTATAGGACAATCCTGTTATAGTATAGGACAGTCCTGTTATAGTATGGGACAGTTCTGTTATAGTATAGACCAGTCCTATTAGTGTATGGGACAGGCCTGTTATAGTATAGCTTCTATGCAGACGATGCAGAGAGGCAGTATTTCGTTCAGAGTGTGCTGAACTGCTGTACAGTTTGTACAGAGTATATCAGCCGAGCTGTTAGCTAACTGGCAGGTTCAGGCTGGAGCGCAGTGGGAGGGGTGAACAAGGTTGCTAGTTACCGTACCTGTCAGAAAGCTTACCTGGTGGAGCCAGGTGGATTGCCTGAAGGAAGGGGTATAAGGGAACTGAGAGGTCAGCCATCAATGAGCAAGAGGGTTGTGCGGAGCCATTAAAAACTATCACAAACCAGGCATTGAGAGCTTGTTTCAAGAGAAACAGCAGAGCTTCAGTTTCACTTTGATGGGATCATGGTTAGACGTCACTTGTAAGATTGTCCCATACTATAATGGGACTGTGCCATACTATAACGGGACTGTTCTATACAATAACAGGACTGTCCCATACTATAATGGGACTGTTACATACTATAATATGACTGTCCGATACTATAAGAGAACTGTTGCATACTATAATAGAACTGTCCCATACTATAACAGAACTGTGCCATACTATAACAGGACTGTCCCAAACTATAACGGACTGTCCCATACGATAATAGAACTGACCCATACTATTACAGAACTGTTCCATACTATTACAGAACTATTCCGTTCTATAACAGGACTGTCCCATACCATAAAACGACTGTCCGATACTACAACAGAATTGTCCCATACTATAACAGAACTGTTGAATACTATAACAGGCCTGTCCCATACTATGGGACAGTTCTGTTACAGTATGGGACATTTCTGTTATAGTATGGGAATGTCCTGTTATAGTATGGAACAGTTCTGTTATAGTGTGGAACAGTCCTGTTGTATTATGGGACAGGCCTTTTATAGTAATGGACAGTCCCGATATAGTGTGTCACAATTCTGTTATAGTATGGGACTGTCCTGTTATAGTACGGAACAGTCCTGTTATAATATGGGACAGTCCTGTTATAGAATGGAATAGTTCTGTAATAGTATGGAACAGTTCTGTAATAGTATGGGTCAGTTCTGTTATCGTATGGGACAGTCCGTTATAGTTTGAGACAGTCCTGTTATAGTATGGCACAGTTCTGTTATAGTATGGAACAGTTTTGTTATAGTATGGAACAGTCCCGGTATAGTTTGGGACAGTCCTGTTATAGTATGGGACAGTCCTGTTATAATACGGAACAGTTCTGTAATAGTATGTGTCAGTTCTGTTATGATATTGGACAGTCCCGTTATAGTTTGGCACAGTCCTGTTATAGTATGGAACTGTTCTGTTAAAGAATGGGACAGTCCTGTTATAGTTTAGAACAGTCCTGTTATAGAACGGGACAGTCCTGTTATAGTATGGAACAGTTCTGTTATAGAATGGGACAGTCCCGTTATAGAATGGGACAGTTCCATGCTATAACAGGACTGTGCCATACTATAACAGGAGTGTTCCATACTATAACAGTAATGTCCCATACTATAACAGAACTGTCTCATACTATATCGGGACT